>NC_091320.1:23940474-24240474 GCF_038502225.1 Cherax quadricarinatus | reverse complement strand
ATACAACAAATTTCTAAGAAAATTTCCAAGACTGTAGGCATACTATCGAAGATACGGTACTATGTTCCACAGTCAGCCCTCCTGGCCCTTTATCACTCTCTTATTTACCCCTATCTCACCTATGGAATTTGTGCATGGGGCTCAACAACAACTAACCATCTCAGACCACTAATTACCCAACAAAAGGCTGCAGTTAGAATGATAACAAATTCTCACTACAGGCAGCACACTCCACCAATATTCAAAACACTCAACCTACTCACCATACAAAACATCCATACTTATTATTGCACTTATTACATACATAGAACACTTAACTCTGATATTAACCCTCCCCTCAAACATCTCCTTGCCAACCTCAACAGAACACATGACCATAATACAAGGCACAGATCACTCTTTGATGTTCCTCGTGTCCATCTCACGCTATGCAAAAACTCAATGCACATAAAAGGCCCTAAAATCTGGAATTCATTACCTGTAAATATAAAAGAAACACTACCTGTTTATAAATTCAAGTCTCTTCTCAAAGTTCACTTACTCACTCAAAACCAAATAAATACTGAATAACTGAACCATATAAATTGTATATCCTAAATGTTACTCACAATTATATCACACAAATGTTAAACCTAACTTTGTTATTTTTTTTAAATACACTACCTAACAGAATACTCCATTCTACTGAATGAACAGCAATGCATGCAACCATATGACCTGTCTTTGTAATACTCATTTGTATTTTATAGTTATCTGTTTACAATAATGTCTTATCACTGATTTCATCATTGCTTAGTTAATCTTAAGTTAATTTTAAGCCAGCCCGTAATGCTATGCATATAAGTGGCTTTGGCATGCTGCTCTTACCTGTATTTTTTTGTACCTCTGTATGTATGCTAAAATTTCTAAATAAATAAATAAATAAATAAATAAATTCGCCACACAGTGGCTTCATCAGTCCATACAAAGGAAAATCTTGAAGAACAGGAGGAGAATGAGGTAATCAGTCCCTCAACCTTGAGTCGATGTGGTCAGTCCATCAATCTATTCAAGATTGATGGACTGACCACATCGACTCAAGGTTGAGGGACTGATTACCTCATTCTCCTCCTGTTCAAGATTCTCCTTTGTATGGACTGATGAAGCCACTGTGTGGCGAAACGTTTCCTCAATAAAGATACCCAAGAGTTGCACATGTGTAATTTATCAACCCCATCTATAAATATACTGAACAACCACGGTGACATCACACATCCTTGTCAAAGGCCTACTTTTACTAGGAAAATCTCCCTCTCTCCTACATACTCTAACCTGAGCCTCACTATCCTCTTAAAAAACCTCTTCACTGCTTTCAGTAACCTACCACCTATTCCATATAGTATTTGCAACATCTGCCACACTGCTCCCCTATCCACCCTGTCATACACCTTTTCCAAGTCCATAAATGCCACAAAAAAAAAAAAAAAAACACCCTGTTTACCCTTATCTAAATACTGTTCACCTGTTTCTCTGTAAACACTGTCTACACACTCCCTACCTTTCCTAAAGCCTCCTCGTTCATTTGCTATTCTACTCTCCGTCTTACTCTTAAATTCTTTCAATAATGATTACCATACGCTATCAGGTATACTCAACACTTATTCCCCTATAATTTTTTCACTTTTTTGTTCCCTTTTGCCTTTATACAAAGGAACTATGCATGCTCTCTGCCAATCCCTAGGTACCTTACCCCTGCCCAAGCCTGAGAATCTTTAATCACTCAAAACTTTGTTAATTAAATGCTTCAAATATTGTACTGAAAGTAGCAATTCAGTAAAATTTCTTCTATGAAGAAATATAGCAGTTTTGTCAAATATTGTCAAGACAGAAAATAAGACCACTTATTTCCACTGAATGATACAAGGTGTTATCCAAGATACAACATTAAATTAGTGCATTTTTATTGGACAAGTAAATTCTGAACGAGCTTGTGCTTTGTTAGCTCATCTTGCTCTGTACAGGCCTTTAATTTACTGCAGACTCGAGGCGAGTGACTGACGGGCTCACTAGTTGCCAATGTTCCATTACTTTGCTTCAGAATAAAATTATGGATAACCATTAAGTTAGACAGTCCTCGATGACGCACTGACTTTCTTGGGTTATCCTGGGTGGCTAACCCTCCGGGGTTAAAAATCCGAACGAAATCTTATCTTATCTTATGTACTGTGTTGGTGTGCGTGTGGATATACGAGTAACTACAATCGTCAGTTTTTTTTGTTTTTTTTAAAGCAGATGTATAATATTTTTACAGCATCTACTGCTATCTACCATTTTCACATTAAAAAAAAAATTACTCGTTAATACCGTGGCACCCTTAGTTTATATGAACCAGACATACTAAACCTAAGCTTAAGGTTATCAGTTTAAGAGATACTTGATAATTAAACTTGTGCAGCTTTCACGTCTAAAAATACTTTTCTTTAAAAGTCACAGGTCAATAAAAAACACTGCCTTCACGCCAAGTGCTAATGTATAAGTCAGTGGATGGCCATGCACTACCCCCCCCCCCTAATAAGCATTTTCATATGTAAGGAAAACCACTTGCCTTGACATTACTGTAAAGGTTCCTGCTTGCTTAGAAAGGTTGCAGGACGAACCACGACGTGCAGAACTAATCAACGTGTCAGTATCTACCACCTACGATTTGTTCAACAGCTCAAACACGCCACTTCAGTCATTTGTTAAACCTTCAAGTCCTTGAAAACATACTTCTGGTATAACTGTAAAGTTGTATTTACTACATTATCAAACAAAATACAAAAAAAGTACAGACCTGCCATACTAGTTTCCTAGAGTAATCGGACAAGGCTAACATCTCGCATGAAAGTAACCTTTTTTTTTTATACACTTTCCATTAGTGAGAACCCAGGCTACCATTACGTGTGGTTTCTCTCGCATCAGCATCTCTAATTTATATGAAGCTAAATCTGTTCGGGTTGACAATGGGGGGGGGGGGGGGAGGGGCCCTCTTCCAAGATCTAATCGCCAAATCAAGTACTTCGTGTAGTAATACAAAACCCTACTCCGCATACTTGTCAACCAGTCTAGTAACTGGATTTGTTGCAAGTATACTAAAATACCAGGAACTAAATTACCAGTCTTAAGTATTTCCACATTATTAAGAGGCTACATGCCTGGGCAAATTTTTAACAAAATACATTACGGTCTGAAGAGGGTATACATTTGAGCAGTACTTTACAAGAGATTCTGTAACTCAAGTTACCCTTTCATCTCCACACGAGTACCAGCTATTCAATAAAGCTTTCCAAGTACTGTGGATTACCGAATCCAATTTTGCTGTTTCTGTTAAGAGCCGAGCCAAATTTGACTACAACAGCTGAACATCTACAACTTAACATCAGCTCTTTTAAGATTACACATTATCTAAAATCAGACTACAGACTGTTCTACTAATAAAGTCTAATCACTTAATACTTTTTCCTTCCCCTCCCTCGAGTAAAACTCCCCTAAGACAAAGTTCAAGTGTTAGTTTTCTTGTTTGGCACCAACTCTCCTAGCAATTATAAATTTTACATAAAATAACTTTACTTACCAAAGTAAATTTTGTTTAATAACACTTCTTTAGGGCGAGATACAATCCGGTTAGCATCAGCTATAATTACTTGAACAAGCAGTAAGAAGTTGTACTTACCAGTTACACTCAGACTTGTCGTCACGCACGTCACTGTAGGCATCCCGCAGACCGTCCCGATCTACCTGCGTCATGGCCATTACCTGAAACAACCATATCATTTAAGTAAACTTTTAAATAAAATTAAGCAAGCAAGAAGCGTATGCTCTCTAGTATCCTTTTAACTTAGACTCTCCCCCCCCCCCACAACTCTTCAGTCTCTTCCAGCCCTTCCAAGGCAAGAGAGCTCAGTCATGCCGATTAAACTGTTGATATATTGGAGCTACCCTTCGTTCATTTTAATTAAACTACCCTTCGTTCATTTTAATTAAACTATTATTTTGCATTAACTAGGTGCTGTATGACCCCTATGACATTAACGTTTTCCCCATGAATATAATCACAGATCCTGGCACAAACCTGTCACCTTCTTCCCTCTCCCTGGCAACCTGGCCTGAAAATCCCCCCACCCCCACGCAATGCAGTTTATTTCTATCATTACTTGGTAGATATGACACATAAGCAACATTTAGGCAACTTTATTTCGAAACGTTTCGCCTACACAGTAGGCTTCTTCAGTCGAGTACAGAAAGTAGGCAGGAGCAGTAGAGATGTGAAGACGATGTAATCAGTCCATCACCCTTGAAGTCGTAGATTTGAGGTTGTTAAATGGTAAACAATACCTGTCGGTATTGTATACCATTTAATATCATTACTTAATCGATAATTAAAATAAAAGCCGCTTAAGTCAGAGTCGCTCAATTATTATTATTATTATTATAATCAAAAAGAAGCGCTAAGCCGAAGAGTCGCTCAAGCGTTAGTATCCCCTCGTGGTGTGTAGACAAACGCGCGCGCGCGCACACAAGCAGGACAATAATTATAGCAAGAATTATGAAAAGGAAAATTGTTAAATTTTATATATAAAAATGACATTACAGTACCATATGTAAAATCAGTTCCTAATGGCTAACTACTTTCAGGCTTATAAGAGTACATCCATTTCTTAAAGTTTTCAAACACAGTAACGCGCGTGAAAACTATTTCCTATTGTGCAAAATAGAAGCTGCATTACTTTCTAAAACGTCAGTATTGTGGAAAATACTGTATATATTTTCCAGAAATACAGTAGTTACATGTAAATAGATGGTCATACTGTATTTAATAAAAATTATGTTATCGAAAATGGGAAGCTGCGCCTGGGCAGAGGAGACTCGCCATGTTTGAACGAGACAACACAAACTTTAATAATAAGTTTTTTTTCGTGCTCTAGAGGTAAAATTGGGCCGACACCTCAAATAGACGGCGAAATTGTTGGATGTGCATTCCTGCATAACTTGAGATATCAGGCGACTGGACAAGACATTTCCAGGAACCTCAGATAAGTCTTATGTTATAACTCTGGCCAGTGTTATTTTCATTGACAGACAGTGAGGTTTTCTGACTATGATGCACATTAATCTCCAGTCAAATTGGCGAGTGATATTAAGATATTCTCCTTCTGTTGTATGTGTATATATATAATCCTTTATTTAATATACAGTCCACAAATTTTTATTTACCAGAATTCCTGGTGATGTATCTTGTGGATATGACAGTTGTAGGTATCGAAGGGGGACATTTTTGTGACCTAGGTGTCCCAAATTCCTACTTGTCTATGTAACTGATAAATAATAATTATCGTTATCATCATTTACTGTTATGTACATAATGAGTTACATTCAGATAAATGTAATTTTCCACAAGTATTACACGAGCTTTAAAGGGACGATCCTTGAGACAGCAGGAGGAACAAATAACCCGTCTTCATTCTACAGTTTGCTATAGTATTTGAAAAAGATATTGTATGAAAACTCAGGTTGTTAGTATATTAGCTATTAGGATATGAACATTAAGTTTCTCTTAATTTACCAGCTAATAACAGTTACAAAAATACGGGAAAAAAGAGTAATGGTAGCACGGAAAATGCAGACATTACTCCGTGCTGGTCATGCCCTATCAATAAGACCAAACGGTAGTCTAGACAGGGATGAGAAGATGGAGGGAGTGAGGGGTTAAGCTTCCGTGCATGGCGCTTGCTGCTGCAGTGGTGGGGGAGGGGTGACAACTAATTGCTTTTCCCCCCACCACTCCCCCTCACTTTTCTCTGGATCATGATGACCTTTATCAAATTCTGCATTGACCTACTCTCCACACTGCAACAGCTCAAGACCCTTGTGGCCAGCAAGGTGTCCACTCACTGCAGTTAGTGAAAACTGTTTCCTGTCTCTTTATACACAAGAATAAGAACGAAGGAGCACTGCAGCATCTAAAAATTACTGCCAAATCAGTAATTCCCAATTTCCTTTCTAAATCTAAATTTCTCCAATTATAATAATACATTATCGAGTAGGATACTTTCAAAGTGTTATTTATATATTTATTCCTGTTTTTCATTTGTACATTACAATCTAATTCTGAGGCTCTTCAAAGTGCACGTCCAGTGCCTTCAGCTTGCCTTCAAATGAAAGACGTGCACGAACTCTTAACATTTTACCATTATAATTGTTTGAAAGTACCGAAAAAAAGTTGATTAGAAAGATAACAGAGGTACCATCAGTTTCTGCAAAAGGGTTAATCATATCGAATAAAATGATACTGTAGCGTGATTGGGGAGGCTGGGATGTGTACATGCTCTAAAAGAGCAACCCCCGATTTCTTGGATATAGGATCCTCCAGCACTAATGAACTCCTCCCCCTTCCTTGAAATGTATGCACATCCAAAGATAATTTCAAATAAGACTAGTTTCCGGGAAACATTGGGTTAGAGGTATTCAAGTTAGAGCCAAGAGCAGGAGTTTTCCCAAATCCTTTGATCAAAAGCCCTTCCCCAACGTCAAGGAACTTCCCTCGAGGGAACATTACTAATGCTGATGTGTAGAAGCTAGTCTTGCGAGGAAATGCTTTTAGTATAATCAAAAATTGGATTGCACAATACAATAATCAGTGCCGCGGGCAAACACTTTCTCAGGTGTTGCACAAATAAACTCACTAAGACAACATGTTTAACTAGGGTGCCCCTCCCAAACCACCCAGCCGAAACAGGTTGTCAATGCCGTTAGCGGGTTTTCCCCCCCACACAAGAGTAACAATGATCCCGTTTGCGTGTCAAACAGGATATCATGCTGGTTGCATTTAAGGTAACCAATGAACCTTGCATCATTAACATTTTTGCTGTTGGACCATGACAAACTTTGCATTTTTTTTTTTGGGGCAAACTGCATGAATGGGAAAGTGTTGAGCATTATCGTTAGTGATTCATAAGGAAGCACTAACTAAATCATAACAGCTGGGAAATATTTTGACTCAAGGAGAAGGTAACTCCAATTTTATAAGCCGTTCATAAACAAACGTGCCCCCACCCTTTCAGGGCAAGTACTGAGCAGCAATATCTTAATGGTGTCAAATTTTAATGAAGTCATGCTGGAATACAATCATCTTAGGACAACAGTTTTATTTTCTATTACACTAGAACTGGAAAATACATTTTAATTCCACTGCTGTTTGCCGGAGGGAACTACCACTAGCAGCGAGTTCAGGATGGAAGATTTTTGGTCTAGAAATACTATTAAGAAATTTATCCGGGAGAAAGATTTCGAGAAAGATAATACTAAACAATGTTGCAGATATACTGTCCATCAGGCAACAGCAGCAGCAGGCGGCAGCGAAGGCAAGAGAGGCGGCTCCTATGAAGGTAGGTGGCCTCGACCCAGTAATGGTCAGCCCAGATAATCCGCTCTAATTAAAATTCGCCCATTATACAGCAGTCATTAACAGACTCGTGTGCATGATATGCAAATTATATTTATAAGTTAGTTTCTATTAAAACCAATAATAGCAAAATCTGAAGATATTTAAATACAAGTTATTGGACATTATGTATAAATTTAGAAAGCATGTTCCAAGAATGGGTGCGAATAGCTTGCTTAATCAGTACCTATTTCTGCAGTGCTTTAAACATCAGTCTTCCCTATAAGTTTTATTTTACTTTACACTGCTACTCCCTAACCCCCCTTTCAGTTTACCATTCCCATTCTTCCCACTACACGAGGTGCTGGCGTATGTTAACTACAGCTCGGCTGCAACAAAACCTTTAAAGCTGTCGTAGCTATTGAACCCACAGTGGAACTCTCGACGATATCCGCATAATTCTACTAAAGTAGATTTTTTTCCCCACCGAATTTATGGGCAATGAGCGTTTATCCTACCTTCGCTCATTTCGAAAACCTTAATGAGATTTCTTTGGCGACCTACGACAGTTTGCTAATACTCTGGAACCTCTTTAATATTAGACGACTGGGACAATTAAGACTACCTGCCCATATGCTCTACACAATGAACTGAATCTTGATCCTTCGGTTGTGAACGGAAGAATATCATCGAGTTACGTATCACCCGATTTTCATCATGCTTGATGGAATATGACAGGAAAACCTAAGTCAGCTTTTTCTCCTGCGATGCAACATTTAAGAGCGATAAACTATGCAAGTTAGCGACAGAAGTAATGAAATTTTATCAAAGGAAGAGGCAGACGGCTCGTTCCTTTTGATCAAATTTCTTCAATAGCATCAGCACACTGGCTCTTTTACAACAATGATCAGTTTCTAGATTAACGTTTGGGGAAACGCTACACTGATAGGGATGGGGGGGGGGGTTCATATTGACTGAAATTATGTAATCTGATTAGATCCAAGATGACGTATCTTAATTCCTTGCATCAAGAGCCTTTCACCAGTATCAGGTCCCGGCCCATGAACTAGTTGCACAAAAATATAGTACATTAAATTATAAAGCATCACTTTAGATCATACATATTACATCTATTTCAGTATCATTTTACTGTACAAAACTAGTAAGGCTCATTTAACCGAATTTGCTCAGTGGCAAAGCAAGAAGTTATAAAGCACTGACACTATGGCAAACGACAAAAAATTTACTTTCAAAAGAAAATATTAGTTTGGGTGAAGCTAACCCAATTCTATGCACTAACGGAAGGTGGAGAGAGATCTTCATACAAATGACAAATGATTAATAAATCAATAAGCAGTGAACAATATATCACTACGAAATTTTGTCACTGAACAGTGTCAAAACGCACACAAACTAAGCTTTTAACTCCCCCTCCTTTCTAACAATGTATTTAGGAAATCTCTCAAAACTAAAGTAATTTTCTACAGTAACCTCTAATAAATACCTTCACCATATTTGCGGATTTGTAAGATAATCAACACAAATAATAGAGTTGTGAATTATGATCAATAACTGCTGGGCGTGGCTGGAGGTGTTGATATAAATAGGTGTAGAGGACCTGGAGGCTGTGGCTATGGCGGCGCCGGCAGTACAACGAAGGTGTAGGAGCAGATGAAGAGACCGTGTACCGTCGCTGCTGGACGATACTACACTGACTCATACCCGGCCTCACTCACCCCTCCAAAAGCACCCTCCCACACTCCATCCCTCCCCACCACTCCTTCAACACTACACCCCCAACACGCACACACATTCGGGCCCAGCAATCACCTAGTTCAAAGAGATCACTCGACCTCCTCAGAGCACTAGTTACCTACTGATCAAGCTTCCGTCCCCTACCTATCTTGTGTACACAACCTCATGGCTCGCACCGTAATAAAACCTAAGTTTAAGGCTCCACTTTACTTACGTTTGGCCCAAACAAAACCCGCCATCTCATCGATTTTAGGCCTCCTCAGCGTGTTCTCGCAGCCAGATCTTGGTGTCATTATTACTACGATTATTACTGCACACTCGTTTCCATATGTTGTACAGGGATACGTTTCACTTCCACAGACAACAGTTCATTTATAAAGCGGCAGATTTTGTTCGGATTATTAATCCGGAGGGTTGGTAATCCAAGATAACCCGATAAACTCAGGATGTTATCGCGGTTAGTCTGACTTATTTTCGTTGGTATCATTTAATACACTTCCACAGGATGCGACGCACAACAGTCGGCTAACAACAAGGCACCTACTTACTGGTAGGTGAACAGGTCCCTCTGTGTAAGCTGAGGATGCAACCGAGTCACTGGGACTGCTGGTGAACATAATACTGATTATACCCAACGAAATAAAACATGAGGCAGCAATACGAGAGAGAGAAACTGAAATTGTAACTCCCTGGAGTCTTAACAGGACGGACCGCCACACCCTCATCACCTTTCATATAAGGATCAAAGGAAGCTGTAACGAATTGCCACCAATCAAAAGGCATCAAAGCAAAATTATGCTCACAGTTCTCTTTCCAGAGTTTTGAAAGTAATAAATATATGATGTTTCAAAACACCCGTCATATTATTACTACAATAGCCCCCAAGAATTTTGTATGACCTTCTCCTTGACATTAATTATGATGGACCTTCATGCTATTGTTGTTATAAGAACAGTATTGGTATTGTTACCATTGTTATTCGTCATTATTATTATTATTATTATTATTATTATTATTATTATTATTATTATTATTATTATTAGTGATACTGCCTCAACTCTGCCCCACCCTCCACCATATTATGGTGGAGGGAAGACTCGCCTAGATATACAGACAAGGTCGAGTCTTGACCGTGAACGGACCAACAGACCAAGTGGTGGGTTATAAGTGAACTGTAGTGGACTAACAAATTGTAAGTATATCCTTTCACCTGCATAGTTTGTTTTCCAATTTCTTATAGTTGTGTAATAGAGTATTGTAAAGTACCCCTCCCAGCAGCCATGTATTCTACCAGTAATTGTGCATTCCCCGTACTTTCATTATTAGTATAATAATATTCCGGGGAAGGAGGGCTTCCCGGAAGACGTACTAAAATACCTGGGGGTTCGATTCCCGGTCAATCACAGTATATATATATATATATATATATATATATATATATATATATATATATATATATATATATATATATATATATATATATATATATATATATCGTGCCGAATAGGTAGAACTGGTCAGTTAGCAAGAACTCATTTAAAATTAAATCCTTTCTAATTTTTTCTCTTATACGTTTAAAGATATATTTTTTTCATTTATGCAGTATATTAGTTCCCCCATATACAGTGCTGATTAAGTGGAGTACAAGTGATGTAAAGTATTTTATCTGGACAGGGAAGCTCTCGCACCTTACGGTATGACATGGTATCGGTGGTAGTGATTTTTGCGTTAATCAAATCCACGAGAATCTTGTGCTACTTACCATAAGTAAGATAAAAGTGGGTCAGTGCTACCATAGGCCAATTATTTGGTAAGTTTAAAAGTCGTAAGTTCTTCCCCTAAGTACGAAATTTTCTGGAAAATAGTCGAGGGGGGGCCAGTGACTAAGCTGGCAGGCCACTCAGATGACAGTGAAGAGTATCATAATGGCAACAGTGTTGCGATTGCCAGATAATGAGCTGGATTTGTTTATTCCTCCCCCCCCCTTTTTTGCAATCATTTAAAACTTTTATTATAGTGCAGAGGTAAATGTTCATTACGAGAGAACAATGGTTACCCGGAGTCGCTTCCGGAGGTCATCGCTCCTGTGGCCCGGTCCCAAAAAAGGCCTGATTGCTGGTCTGACTGATCTAGCCGTTAGTACCCTAACCCGACTGATCAGGAGCTGTTTTAAGGCATCTGTAGATTTATCCCTTGAAGACAGTTAGGGCGTTGTTGGAAATCCCTCTTATGCATGAAGGGAGGGTGTTGAGTTAGTTTGTTGGCTCTTGTGAGAATTAGGGGACAATTTATCTCAAGGAAATATGCTTACAAGTACCTGGTGTGTGATGTAACCCACTACAGTAGTCATCTACCAATGACCCATAACTTACCCAATCATCACTCAATCTGAGAGAGGTATCTGGGCTACCTGGTACCCAGATGGGTGCCTCCTGGGAGTCCAGTGGCGGCGCCAAGTGGGGCTTGTGAGTTTCAACCCCAAAAAATTCCCTCAGCCTCCCCTAAAACCCCAAATAAAAATATTAACGCTGATTCAAAACATGTCTCCAAGTCCCCACCTTTTCCAACCAGCTAGCCAATAGCCCTGCCCAGTACAAAAATTCTTGCGCCGCCCCTGGCTCCTCTAGTTTCACACGGGACCCTGTGGTCCGTCTAGCCGTCATCCACCTGTCACTTGCTCATCATCAACTTAAGAAATTCATCCAGTGCTCAGTGTCATGCCTCGTCCTGCTTCGCCTACCTGCCGGCTGCTGCATCAAAGGGTAGGACCTAGTGTGAAGCCCCAGCACCCTGGGATAAGATTGTGATGCTGGCACCAGCCCAGTCATCCACTGTGAGGGGCAGAAACAGTGTTTCGTGTTGCAAGAGAACCAAGCAGAGGGAACTGAGCCTCTCTGAGTGATGATAAAAGAAGACGAAACTACAGTCTTCTTAAAGTGGTGTACCAAGAAGAGTTCACTTTTAATTGTTAATACTTATGTCAGTTATTACTTTATCACCATTCTTCATAGAAGTGTAGCAGCGCTGTATGACCCTAGTGGGTTTAGTGCTTAGTTTTGATTATAATAATCATAGTTATGTAACAGATTATTGTGATAACCCTCCATACTACGTTATATTATTCCCCTCTCGGTAAACCTGGTTAAGTGTTAATATACCAGCAATTATATATTCCCCATAATTTCATTATTAGTGTAATAAGTGTATTCCCACAAATATTAGTATCTCATTTTTCCCGCTATTAATTTTCTTGTTATTTTAAGTAACCAATGAAGCGGATATTAAGAGGTGGAGAAATTGCTCTATCAGAATGCAGCACAACCAGCAGTATACCGGTACCAAGAACTCCATCCTATACTAAACCTTGGGCCATGCCTTAGGGCCCAGTGTACCGCTCAGGGAAACGACCTTGGATGATACTCCAAAAAAGTACTACCCCAGCACTTGTAACCCACCCACGGGTTAGGACCTCATGCGATGCCTCTCCCACCCATAACCATCTCAGTAGATGCCAACCCTTGTGGTTGCCTCACCCTTGGGAAAGGGGATTCCAATTATAGTGGAGAGGAATGGCATACACTGCCCCAAGAATATCTTCCGGTATGATCCTAATGGGGCCCTCCCTATCCGTCAACTGCCACCCCAAGGAATATTTCCAGGCATGACCCCTCACTTTACTCCTCCCCCCCAACCAATAGCCATCTATCCTCTACCTAGTAGCAGAACGGTTGCTCTGCTAGGTAGAGCCCACTCAACTGCCACCAGCCTTGCCACCCAGTTACTGCGGGCTTGAAAAGCTGGTCGCAACAAGTTGAAGCTACAAGTCACCAGGAAGAGAAGGGGTAACTGCTGCCCAGACCCATAGCTATCCTTCCAACTAACGAGGGTTGGCTCATAGAGTAAGAAGTTTCCCACCCGTCTTGGACCTGCCGGTAACCTGTGTGAAAGTCAGGTCCCCTGGGTTACTGTACCAGTTATCCAGACTGCCTTGAGTCATCAGGCCAGAGGACCAAGATGTGGTAGTGTGACTGTGGTCTTTCGCTGCAACCATGGTCGCTAATCCCATGTTTCAATTGGGGGGGGAGGGGGCGGGTGGTGGAGCAATATTATTGGCTTTGTGTTATGAATACATCTAGATGTCTAGTAGCTTGAAAGAATACCGCCCGTTTGAGTTATTTTTCGAGGCCAGAGAGTCCAAGCCGAAGTAACTAGGTCTTATCAGTTAATTAGCAAGGATAAGAGAGTATGATGCTGGTAACCTATTTCTAGTAAAAGGAAATAGTGAACCTATGAGCAGGTGAAGAGGTCTGTACCGAAACTCGTGGTAAACAGAAGCCCTACCATGAAATCAGAGAGCTCCAGTCTTTTCAACTCTGTAATGTGTTGATAGGGCTAGATCTTTTGTGTGTATTTGTATATTGAGGCAATGAGCAAGGAAAATCCTGTTTATTAGTAAAGCACGGAAAAGCCTGCTTATTGCAAAAATAGAAAATGTTTAAGTATAAAATGTTTAAATTCTTAGGGGAACTTTGCTTAGCGCTTCTTTTTGATTATAATAATAATTAGGGGAACTTTGCTTTGTAAATAAAAAAAAGTGGCAGCCACAAGAGTTTGATTAAAGCTTATTATATATATTTTTGTATAGTGTTAATTTTTTGAGGTGGTGGGGTTTTTTTTAATTTTGGTGCCAAGTGAACTATTGCCAGTGATGCTCATCTCTTAGCGCTCTTTAATTTTCCTATATTTTGCAAGGATCTTTATCTTTTAAGTTGAATTAGTGAATTGGTAAAAAAGCACTCTAATGTTAAGAGAGGTATGATGTGGTTGGTTACCGAAGGTGACAGACCGTTTAGAAATGAGAGGTGACGTGTACCCTGTTGTGTGTTATGCGTAGTGCATGATGTGTAGCCTGGTGAGTAAGAATTATTATGTGAGAAATTACCTGCATGAGGTTTACAAGGTATTACCTGAATTATTTCATGCAAGTAATCTGGGAGAGCTAAGCGGGATTTTGAGTAGGTCGCATAACTGTCACTCCCTCGATGCTCAATCCATCACTACTCTCACAAAAAGCTAGATCTGACATTAATTAATAATTCCAACATTAAAACCAGCTATTCTGGTAAAAAAATTTTGGTTTACTTGCTTGGTACACAAAATATAACTTTTAGTACAATACATTTAATACAATGGTGTTATTAGAAAAAAAATATATTACCACTTACCATTTAATTTCAGGATCACAATTTTTATTTGTAACACGCCCTAACGCTACTCTAATAGCTAGAGTTTACGATGGCCAATGCAAAACTACTATACATTATGGGTATCACTTAGCTAAGGTGTACTGCTGGGAAGGGTGGGAGTCCTCTATTTTTCCGTCCTTCTAGCCGAATTGTAAGGGTTTTCCACATTATTTATCCCAATTCTTCAGCAGAAACGTGTCAGCAATTTCTAAATTACGGATGATGATGCCTGATTACACTGCATAATTAACAGGCCAGTGTTCACACATTCAGTTTCATTATGGCGTCCTCCCGTCCACGTCACTTTGCGGTTGTTCTACCCCCCCCCCCCACTCGAAATTTCTCGAAGGGTCAAATCAGCACCACATTTTAATACACAGTTATTACGCTGAATTTAGGAAAATTCCAAATTTCCCATAGTGAGTGTTATGTGTAGCCCGGTGTGTATTATGTAGCCTAGTGAGTGTTATGTGTAGCCTGGTGGGTGTTATGTGTAGCCCAGTGTGTACTGTGTAACCTGGCGAGTGTTGTGTAACCTGGCGAGTGTTGTGTAGCCTGGTGGGTGTTGTGTAGCTTGGTGGGTGTTATGTGTAGCTTGGGGGGTGTTATGTGTAGCTTGGTGGGTGTTTTGTGCTATCAACCCCCTGGTGGAGGTTACGTGTAGCCTGATGGTTATGTATTGCTTGGTGGTTACATGTAGTCTGGTGGTTATGTGTAGCCTCGTGAGTGTTATGTGTAGTCTGGTGTTATGTGTAGCCTGGTGTGTTGTGACACCAAGGTGGAGGCAGAGTGGTCTGAGTGAGCCTAGATTCGCCGGTCTGTGAGATGGTTAATTAGTAAGGCCCTGCTGTTAAGAGCAAGAGGGTTACAAGGTTGTTTGGGCGTTCTAGGATAATTCTTATGAGTACTGAAATTTATCTGGGACAAAATAAAGAACCTTGGGAAACTGCAATGTTGAAAAGCAGAATGGCTTGATTTTTGCTGGGACTTGAAAAAACGAACAACAGAAGAAACTTGATTTATGAGAGCTGGGAAGATACTTTTGTGTTTAGAAAATGTATCCTGTTTTCTTTTTTAAGGTAGAAACTTGAACTTTACCAGTTAGGACGGTATCTAGTCCGACACGGAGGACGGTATCTAGTCCGACACGGAGGACGGTATCTAGTCCGACACGGAGGACGGTATCTAGTCCGACACGGAGGACGGTATCTAGTCCGACACGGAGGACGGTATCTAGTCCGACACGGAGGACGGTATCTAGTCCGACACGGAGGACGGTATCTACTCCGACACGGAGGACGGTATCTACTCCGACACGGAGGACGGTATCTAGTCCGACACTTAGGACAGTATCTACTCCGACACTGAGGACGGTATCTACTCCGACACTGAGGACGGTGTCAACTCCAACACTGAGCAGGGTGTCCATGCCGACACTGAGGACGGTGTCAACTCCCAGTCGCACTGTGTATTTCCCAGACTTTCATCACTAATGTAATGAAAAACTGTATTCCCTCATATATTTGTATATCATTTTCTCCAATATAGTGTGCTGATTATGTGAAGCATTTAATACCATTTCCACCTAATTCTATGTGGAAATGGTATTAAATTTATTGTTAGTGTTGTTCACATACAATATTTAGCTTCTTTTCTAATCAAACTAAAATAGCAAGTGTGGTTCCAGCGACACACCAGGACACTTCGCCGTAAATAGCCACACCCATTATCACATGAAGACCACGCCCACTTGTACATTAAAAACTACCCTCACTTATACATTAAAAACCATCACACTTATAAATTACAAACCACCCTATTTATAAAGACCAAGGTCAGTTATATATAAAAATCATGCCCGCTACAAAAAACCAGCACCCACTCATATAAAAAAAGGGCCCACATATATACATAAACACTAATCCCTCATAGATACACAGGCACCACACCCACTTATGTATACATAAACACCACGCCCGTTTATTTATATATAAAAACTATGCCCACTTTTATATACAACACCACGCCTTTTCATAAACATCAGATATACAGAGTCAGCATCAGGTTTATATAAACCTCAGCCGTATGTGTAAAATCCATACCTACGATCTTATCTTAATTATTTGGTACTGTATCTTCAGTTTTATCTGACAATTCCTTATCAGAGCCCTTGCATATCAAGCGTCTACCAATATACTGGTATATTTTGTAAAAAAAAAAAAAAGATATGCAATGATGATAAATTTTTAAAATTAATTTCGTAAAGTAAAACAAGTCATTGTTTACAATGCGGTGGAAAAAAAAGTAATTTAAATGTTCAATGTGTACCGGAACATGTTTGAAACTTTTTTTTTTCCATTGCTCTCGGGGATGTTTCTGTGACTGTCTCGAGATGTTGAGAGAAATGTTCCTTCGCCAGATGGCGGCTCTTATGTAGCTCCAAGACTGAAGAATGTGAAACTTGTATAACATTTGAAATCTTTATTAAGGAAACGTTTCGCCGGACAGTGGCTTCTTCAGTCCATTATAGAAAAGAACGGTGGGAGATGAGGCGTTTGAGGTAATCAGTTCCTCAACTGAGGGACTGATTACCTCAAACTCATTTTCCATCATTCTTCTCTGTAATAAACTGCAAAGGCCACTGTCTGGCGAAACATTTCCATAATAAAGATTCTCAAATGTTGCATAAGTGTCTGATTCTTCAACTTATCGGTTTTCTAAACCATGTACATCACAGTTCCTAGACTGTTGAACAGGTTGTCAGTGACTGTTAAGTCAAGAATCTGTTCAAGCTTGGAAAGTTCATCTCTTTACCGGAGCTTATGATTCTTCATTGTTGCTGTATTTGTAATTTGGAGTGCAGGTACACTTAAGAATAACAAAATTCCAAATTATTATTAATAATAACAATGCCACTTAAGCGATTATTTTGAGCACCTGCAGCTTAAAAAGATTACAGTTACAATGGATCTGACCCCATTATCTACAATTATATCTTCTGAATATTAAAATAATTTCATAGATTATAGTCTCACCATATAGATGTTAATTATCTAGACGTAAAATGTGGATACAGTCACAGAATTTCAGTTATTGTTAATTATAAAGTAACGTTCAATTTTCTGCATGGTTGTTGGGACTTGCCTGTACAAGGTTGAGTGTTTGGACAGTGTTAAACCCAGTGTTGTAGTGTATCCTTGTTTCTATCTACACACTTTACATTTCATGTGATTATAGCGTCCGCACAAACTAAACTGCCAAAATTGCTTTTAGGCTAACTTTACTGTAGCATTTTCATCATGTTATAGTCTATTGATCTTGTTACTTTCCCCATAAACATGTTTTCCTTGACTAGTTTCATTATGAACAAAGGAACTGATACCTCTTATCTGCACTCTTATATTTTCTTCACTCATTTTTACATCTTTTCTGATAGGAGTTTTAAAACTTATTTGATAAACTAAAATTATATTTGACATCCACATTAGCTGATTGTATTTAGGTGAGTTATCAACTATACATTCCCGGAGGCTGAGTGAGAGAGAGTCCACAGTAGCTTGATTTGAATTCCTTTCTCAATAATTCGTGCATATCCGTGACTGTCTTCAGAAACTAACATATTACACTTAGATCTTAGACATTTTAGAGCAAGCAAAAAAAAAAAATGAAGAGGTAATTCAACAGTGAGGATGCAGCTTCTGCAAGGTTGATAGTAATAATTAACACGCTAGCACGTTACAGTAACAAAAATATTTAGAAAATTGCCATCGCTTCACATTATATAGACCACAAATAGCACCTCTTATGGTCAAATATACGCTTCATAGGTTCATGTAATCTACCCTAACATAAAATATAAATCAAGAAAATTGTTATAGGTAACGTTCAGAAATTAACGCTAGATAATGAGTAATCAAACTGTGCAAAAGCTGAGTTTGCCAAGATTATTATAATCAAAAGGAAGCGCTAAACCTACTAGGGAAAGTTTGCCAAGAAACTTCTCAGACAGCATTATTAATAACCTTCTTATACAGCTACCATATAATAAATGCATAAAATTATCTCATTATTTGTATGACATTTGTTTAGAATAAAGTGTTCTCAACTTTTAATCATAGGTTTTCCAAGCCTACACCTGCTCCAGAGTATTTAACATACCGCAATATTTAAAAACTTACAATAAATACATAACGGACTAGGTGTTACCCTACATATGTATTTGTTGCAAAACTCGTGATACCTTACATGTGGCAGTGAGAGACGGAGCGAGGCTAGTCAAGTAATGTGGGAGTTACTTACTCTTCACTGATGTGTCTTCTCATACATTCACCACATCCTTACAACCTCTCTCTTTTACATAATTTCTCCAAAATCCAAAGAGAGGAATACTTTCCGAGCAGATGTGAGAACGTGGCCAGCTACATTACATAGCTACAAATTACATGGTGGAAAGGGCTAGTGCTCGCCAAGGAGGTTTGTGTGTACCGCGGAAATATTTGAGTGTCAGGAAAAAAATCACATTAAAATAGGAGTTACAATATAGCTAACAAAGAACAAAAGATACGAATTGTGAAGACTGGGTAACGAAAATGAATGTTTAAGGGAACGAGGCGGCCTGCGGTAATATTAAGTGAAGCAAGCATGAGCGCCAGCAATCATTAGAGATACATAACAGGTAAAATATCACACACGTAGACGGTAGTGGGTGGTGGCAGATGGTGGAGACAGATGGATGGTGGAGCACACACGGAGAACGGGAGTGAACACCAGCAGCTCAGGGAGGGATGTGAAGCAACGACTGTACACTCATCAAGCCTCACTCTAACACCGGTGGCTGATAACACTCGCCTCACCCCGGGCTAACATCACTACTATTACCATGTATGTTACACCACTACTATTACCATGTATGTTACACCACTACTTTTACCATGTATGTCACACCACTATTACCATGTATGTCACACCAGTACTATTACCATGTATGTCATACCACTACTATTACCATGTATGTCACACCACTACTATTACCATGTATGTTACACCACTAATATTACCATGTATGTCACACCACTACTATTACCATGTATGTCACACCACTACTATTACCATGTATGTCACATCACTACTATTACCATGTATGTTACACCACTACTATTACCATGTATGTCACACCACTACTATTACCATGTATGTCACACCACTACTGTTATCATGTATGTTACACCACTAATATTACCATGTATGTCACACAACTACTATTACCATGTATATCACACCACTACTATTACCATGTATGTTACACCACTACTATTACCATGTATGTTACACCACTACTATTACCATGTATGTCACACCACTACTATTACCATGTATGTCACACCACTACTATTACCATGTATGTCACACCACTACTATTACCATGTATGTCACACCACTACTATTACCATGTATGTCACACCACTACTATTACCATGTATGTTACACCACTACTATTACCATGTATGTTACACCACTACTATTACCATGTATGTTACACCACTAATATTACCATGTATGTTACACCACTACTATTACCATGTATGTCACACCACTACTATTACCATGTATGTTACACCACTACTATTACCATGTATGTTACACCACTACTATTACCATGTATGTTACACCACTACTATTACCATGTATGTTACACCACTACTATTACCATGTATGTTACACCACTACTATTACCATGTATGTCACACCACTACTATTACCATGTATGTCACACCACTACTATTACCATGTATGTCACACCACTACTATTACCACGTATGTCACACCATTACTATTACCATGTATGTTACACCACTACTATTACCATGTATGTTGCACCACTACTATTACCATGTATGTTACACCACTACTATTACCATGTATGTCACACCACTACTATTACCATGTATGTCACACCACTACTATTACCATGTAACACCACTACTATTACTATGTTACACCACTACTATTACCATGTATGTTACACCACTACTATTACCATGTATGTCACACCACTACTATTACCATGTATGTCACACCACTACTATTACCATGTATGTTACACCACTACTATTACCATGTATGTTACACCACTACTATTACCATGTATGTTACACCACTACTATTACCATGTATGTTACACCACTACTATTACCATGTATGTTACACCACTATTATTACCATGTATGTTACACCACTACTATTACCATGTATGTTGCACCACTACTATTACCATGTATGTTACACCACTATTACCATGTATGTCACACCACTACTATTACCATGTATGTTACACCACTACTATTACCATGTATGTTACACCACTACTATTACCATTTACAGTGGTCCCTCGCTTTTCGTAGTTCCCGGCAATCGTAAAATTCGCCAATCATAGAGGTATTTTCGTATAAACATGGACTCGCTTTTCATAGGTTGACTGGCGAGTCGTAGTTCGTCTGGGACGCGTACCCACGGCGTGAGCCAGGGCAGCAGCCAGTCTGGCATTGATTACCAGTGAGCGAAGGTCCCCTCACGTGCTCCAGCGACATATTTCATAATATTCCATTTATTTTAGTGCTTGCAAGTACTAAATAAGCACCATGGCTCCAAAGAAAGCTCCTAGTGCCAAGCCTGTGGTAAAGAAGGTGAGAAATACGATTGAATTTAAGAAAACCATCATTGAACAATATGAATGTGGTACAAGTGTGGCTGAACTGTCCAGGATGTATAAGAAACCCTACACAACCTTATGTTACATAGTGGCCAAGAAAAATGAAATAAAGGATGCTGTTGTTGCAAAGGGAGTAACTATGCTGACAAAAATGAGATCACCAGTATTGGAAGAGGTTGAGAAGTTATTATTGGTGTGGATAAATGAGAAACAATTAGCAGGAGATACTCTTATGGTTTTGTTTATTTGTGAAAAGGCTAGGCAGTTGCATGAAGATTTGGTAAAGAAATTGCCTGCAAATAGTGGTGAAGTGAGTGAATTTAAGGCCAGCAAAGGCTGGTTTGAGAGATTTAAGAACCGTACTGGCATACACAGTGTGGTAAGGCATGGTGAGGCTGCTAGTTCGGACCACAAGGCGGCTGAAAAATATGTGCATGTATCATGTGGGAGTTCGACACGTGGATTAGGTAAGAAATACTCACGTAGGCTGTTATTACGTATAATTACAGATATGTGGAGAGAGCCCGCAGCCGTTACCTTGCCTCCTTGCTCACACTCGTAACACTGACTGACCAGCCGCCCACAGTACCCAGTGAGAGGGTCTTTGAATAATGCCAGTTCAGCGCAATATGAATAGACAGTGACTCAGGCAGAGACGGTTGGTCGTTGAGTCAACGGTACACTGGTTACTGGTAACTGGTTACTACTACTGAGAGCTCGGCGACGCTAACGTATGTCGTCCCGACATACAACTAATACAAACTAGAGATGGCAGGTATACGGCTTGGGCTGATTCTATACAATGTGAAAGTACACAACAATTAAACATTATATATACATAAGTAGAACATTGGAATGAAAGCTTACGTAACTGAAACTGTAATGCAATACAAGGTATACTATAGTACAACTTAAAACTCAACAAATGAACAACGAACTCAACGTTGAGATTACAAGTGATAAAAAAAAAATTTTGATCGATCGATCTGTATTCGTGTGATCTACGGATTCTGAGGAAGGAATATATACAAAGAAAGAGTGTTTAACAGAAAGGCAGATTCGGTGCACGCAAATCTAGACTGTTAACTCTCAGAATGCGGAGAGAACATGAACACAAAAAAAAAATTCTTGAATACTGATAAGTTGATACTGTAATTATTCATCTATACAGGTTATTTACATTTAACCCCAACTCTGCTAGGGTGTAATTGACATATGCAGAATGGGTGTCATCTCTGGGAGGATCAAACTCTGTAGCATTGGCTAACTCATGCTGTATTTGAGGCAAATCTGAATTGGAAGTTACAAATGATACTTGAGGATTTCTCAATACCTGTCGTGTACGTAGGGAATAACGACATTCAGGTTGATCGTCTGACTGAGTATCAGAGGAAGAGAGTACAGGATCAGGAGGATTGTCAGAGTCTGTCACATTAGTCTGGGTTGGAACGTCATTATCATCACATACTAACTTCATATGATCTAAATGCGATTCTTTATACTGACCAGTACTAATCTCTCTAACCTTATACTTATTACCAGTGATGTGTTCAACTACTCGATAAGGACCAACAAACTTTTGATCAAGCTTTGGCATTGCAGACGTTTTGTTAAAGTTAATCAGCATAACTCTCGAACCTACTTTGATTTTGGATGGCTTTGCTCGAGTGTTTGCGACTCTTGTAAATTCAGCTGTTGATTTATGAAGTGTTTCACGGATTCTTCTAAAAACACTTTGAGCTAAGCTGGTATGAGTTGCTATGAAATCATCAGGGTTGTAATTTGGTTTCGGATTAGAATATAACAACTCATAAGGCAAACGTTTATCTACACCATACAATGCATAATGTGGAGTGTCACCTATAGAAACATTGTAAGCAGAATTTATAGCACACTGCACATCAGGTATAACTTCATCCCAAGTTTCACTGTTGGGATTGATAGTGGCTCTCAAGACATCAAGTACTTTCTTATTGGTTCGTTCCGCTAACCCATTGCTGGCAGGATGATGAGGAACAATGGTGGATTTAGAGATCTTGTACAAGGTACACAAATTTTCAAGAATTTCATTACAGAATTCACCTCCATTATCTGTTACTAGGGACTTAGGAGTGGTATGCCTGCAGATAATGCGTTCTTTAAACACTTTAGCTACTGTCTCGGCAGTCTTATCTGCAATAGGAACTAACTCACAATATCTGGTGAAATGGTCTACCATAACACACAGATGTTTGTTACCTTGGAGGGAACATTGGAAATTAGTTAACAAATCTAGCGCAACTCTTTCCCAAGGTTCGCTAGTAGTTGGATATACTTGGATTGGATTAGGACCATTAGCATTGCCTTTATGTTGCATGCAGACACTACATTTCTTAACATACTCAGAAATATCAGTTGCCATTCGAGGCCAAAAGTATTTCAATCTGGCTTGTTTTACTGAACGATCCATACCAGGGTGTGCAACACCTGGTACATCGTGAACTAGCTGTAAGGCTACATTCACTAGTGACTGTGGAATTACTAACTGGTAGCCGTTACCTTGCCTCCTTGCTCACACTCGTAACACACACTGACCGGCCGCCCACAGTACCCAGTGAGAGGGTCTTTGAATAATGCCAGTTCAGCGCAATATGAATAGACAGTGACTCAGGCAGAGACGGTTGGTCGTTGAGTCAACGGTACACTGGTTACTGGTAACTGGTTACTACTACTGAGACATGAATTCCAGGAGTACATAGAGGCAGAAGGACTGAAACCTGAACAAGTGTTCATTTGTGACGAAACAGGCCTCTTTTGGAAGAAAATGCCAAAGAGGACCTTCACTACACAAGAGGAAAAGGCAATGCCAGGACACAAGCCTATGAAAGACAGGCTGACGCTAATGTTCTGTGCTAATGCAAGTGGGGATTTCAAAGTGAAGCCATTACTAGTGTACCATTCTGAAAATCCCAGAGTGTTCAGGAAAAACAATGTTATGAAGAGTAAATTGTGTGTGTTTTGGAAATCTAATAGTAACGCATGGGTCACGAGGGAAATTTTCGTCGAGTGGTTCAATGAAGTGTTTGGCCCTAGTTTGAAGGAGTATCTCCTGGAAAAGAAATTGGATCTCAATTGCCTGCTAGTAATGGATAATGCACCTGCTCATCCTCCAAACTTGGATGACCTAATTTTCGAGGAGTTTGGGTTCATCACAGTAAAGTTCTTGCCCCCGAATACCACTCCTCTCCTCCAACCCATGGACCAGCAGGTTATTGCTAACTTTAAAAAACTCTACACAAAAGCAATGTTTCACAGGTGCTTGACTGTGACCACAGACACTCACTTGACCCTAAGGGAATTTTGGAGAGAACACTTCAGCATCCTCCACTGCATAACCTTTATAGGTATGGCTTGGGAGGGAGTGACTACCAGGACTTTGAACTCTGCCTGGAGAAAATTGTGGCCAGATTGTGTCGACAAGAGGGATTTTGAAGAATTTGGGACTGACCCTAATGAGCCTATGTCTGTTGTAAAATCAATTGTGGCACTGGGGAGTTCCATGGGGTTGGATGTGAGTTTGGAGGATGTGGAAGAATTGGTGGAAGACCACAATGAAGAGCTCACCACTGAGGAGCTGCAAGAGCTTCAGCAGGAAGAGCAACACATCGCACCTCAGAATCTTGCTGCAGAGGAGGAGGAAGAGAGATGGAAGAAGGTGCCTTCTTCAGAAATTAAAGAGATTTTTACAATGTGGGGTGAGATGGAAAGCTTTATGGAGAAACATCACCCTAACAAGGTTGTTGCAAGCCAGGTTGGCAACATGTTCAGTGACAAAGTCTTGGGCCATTTTAGGGAAGTGTTAAAGAGACGCCAGAAACAGAGCTCTCTCCACAGTTATTTTGTGAGACAGGACTCCAGTGACTCTCAAGGTGGTCCTAGTGGCATTAAGAAACAGAGAAGAGAAGCAACCCCAGAAAAGCAAATGGTACCTGAGGTGTTGATGGAAGGGAATTCCCCTTCCAAACTATAAACAATCCACTCTCCTCCTCCAGTCTCCCATACACTAAGAAGAATCTCCAATAAAGGTAAGTGTTATGCTGTTAATGTTTCATTCATCATTTCCCATTGTATTGTTTATGTACAACATGCATATTTCATGTTAAAAAATTTTTTGTTTTAATACTTCTGGGTGTCAGGAACGGATTAATTGTATTTACATTATTTCTTACGGGGAAAATTGATTCGTAAATCGTAAATTTCGTTTATAGTAACGGCTCCAGGAATGGATTAATTACGAATAACGAGGGACCACTGTATGTCAGTCACCCCTGTGACCATGAAAAATGCAAAAAAAAAAAAAGAAGAGGAAAATTAATCATTCAACAGGCTTACTATGACATGTTTCCTGATGTTTGTTGTATGGTAGAGCAACATTATGAAGACTACGTTGTTAGAACTGTACTACAGATGAACAAGAAATGAGGAAATATAATAAGACATAACGCTACGATTTTATCTGAGTAAAACATTTTTTCATGGCGGAAAAAACTATTTTGAGGTTTTACGTCAGGACATCAAATTTATTTTGTAGTAAGAAAATGAAAAAGTTCAGAGGGTGATTATTACAAATTATTTTAATACCTGTTAGCTGGGGTTGAAAAAATATTAAACGTGATAATAAGCTTAACACAGTTTCAAACGCTCTTTAAACCTTGATAATCAGATTCAATATTAGGTGGTGGAAGAAGTATGAAGCTTGGGGAGTACCAGTGTCGTCACTAATAGGACTGGAAGGATGTTCTGGAGGATGAAGATAGACATCCGCTAGCTGGGCACACACACACACACACACACACACACACACACACACACACACACACACACACACACACACACACACATACATTCTCCACCAGTTTGAAGTTCAGGACAGTTTTTATCATCTATCACCTTGCAGCCTACAGAATGCCAAGCGTCACACCAGCAGTAAGAAACATTTACGCCAGACCTCTAATTACAATAACAAATAAAACTATAAGACAGAAAGACGCCAAGAATGAATTCGTAAATTTAAATACCGTTAAAACGGGCAATTGCCATTTAAGAATTTATTTTATCGTAACTGAACTGTAAAATTAATTTGCTTTCTGTCCAGTGTTTATGGATACTGTTATTATTGCAGACTAAAATATATAATCGGCCACAGTACATTGAACACACTGCTTCTAATCCAGTCATTAAGGTTAAACGATACTGAGTTTGGTCAGTACTTGGATGGGTGACCATCTAGGAACACCAAATGCTGCTGACATACACTGGAGGAGGCCTGGTCTAGGACCGGGCGGTGACCCAGGAATCGTCTTCGGGTAACCACAACATCTGTTTTACAAACGGGCATTACATTAATATGTAACTTACAGGTGCGCCCACTAATATGTAACTTACAGGTGCGCCCACTAATATGTAACTTACAGGTGCACCCACTAATATGTAACTTACAGGTGCACCCACTAATATGTAACTTACAGGTGCACCCACTAATATGTAACTTACAGGTGCACCCACTAATATGTAACTTACAGGTGCACCCACTAATATGTAAATTACAGGTGCACCCACTGATATGTAACTTACAGGTGCGCCCACTAATATGTAACTTACAGGTGCGCCCACTAATATGTAACTTACAGGTGCACCCACTAATATGTAACTTACAGGTGCACCCACTAATATGTAACTTACAGGTGCGCCCACTAATATGTAACTTACAGGTGCGCCCACTAATATGTAACTTACAGGTGCACCCACTAATATGTAACTTACAGGTGCACCCACTAATATGTAACTTACAGGTGCGCCCACTAATATGTAACTTACAGGTGCACCCACTAATATGTAACTTACAGGTGCACCCACTAATATGTAACTTACAGGTGCGCCCACTAATATGTAACTGACAGGTGCACTCACTAATATGTAACTTACAGGTGCACCCACTAATATGTAACTTACAGGTGCGTCCACTAATATGTAACTTACAGGTGCGCCCACTAATATGTAACTTACAGGTGCGCCCACTAATATGTAACTTACAGGTGCACCCACTAATATGTAACTTACAGGTGCGCCCACTAATATGTAACTTACAGGTGCACCCACTAATATGTAACTTACAGGTGCGCCCACTAATATGTAATTTACAGGTGCTAATATGTAATTTACCCACTAATATGTAACTTACAGGTGCACCCACTAATATGTAACTTACAGGTGCACGTGTAACTTACAGACCCACTAATATGTAACTTACAGGTGTAACTTACAGCACCCACTAATATGTGCACCCACTAATATGTAACTTACAGGTGCACCCACTAATATGTAACTTACAGGTGCACCCACTAATATGTAACTTACAGGTGCACCCACTAATATGTAACTTACAGGTGCGTCCACTAATATGTAACTTACAGGTGCACCCACTAATATGTAACTTACAGGTGCACCCACTAATATGTAACTTACAGGTGCACCCACTAATATGTAACTTACAGGTGTGCCCACTAATATGTAACTTACAGGTGCACCCACTAATATGTAACTTACAGGTGCACCCACTAATATGTAACTTACAGGTGTGCCCACTAATATGTAACTTACAGGTGCACCCACTAATATGTAACTTACAGGTGCACCCACTAATATGTAACTTACAGGTGCACCCACTAATATGTAACTTACAGGTGCACCCACTAATATGTAACTTACAGGTGCAACCACTAATCGAACTACAACACCTACAATGTAAGTATAATAATAAGGTTCTACCCTTTAAGAAATGTCATGATGCTTGTGAAGAACTTCTGATCCAGTCCTCGGATCAAACCTGATTGTCTTCTATTCAACGACGTGAAGGATGCGGGGTTCTAGACCAAGTCTCCTGGTGGATCAGATGTCGATCAACCAGGCTGTTACTGCTGACCACACACAGTTCGACATACCTACCTACCTGGATGAACTACAACCCGGCTGGTCATGAAATGACTTGAGTTCTTATCAAGTTCCTTCTTGAAGATAGTCAGGGGCCTGTTAGTAATCCCCCGGAAGGGGATTACCGACAGGCATGATACTCCCTACGGGTCTAGCGCTTCCCAATGAATACTAATAATAACGAGACAGCTGCTGACAAACTCCGGTCAGCGCAAATGCCTTTATCATACAGTGTCATGCAACCAGCAACACGACAACCTTTGTAGCTATTATGAAATATCTAGACTGTATTAGGTGAGTACAGTTAAGTTTATGTCGCGCTTAATTAACCGAGTGAAGATTGAGCCTCCACCACTCCTTGTTTCATACAAAATATAAGAATAATAATAATAATAATAATTTATAATATCTGGGAGAGAAACGTGTCATGCTGTGTTACTCGTTAACGTCACTCAGCGAACAATTATTATTTATATTTGCATATTTGTTAAGCTAATCTCAACGTGGCTGAGTTTGGTTATAGTACAGATTTCGTCAATTTAGAAACAGAATAAAGGCAACTGCAGTAAGTTTATGGTCATGCTAAGCTCCTCTCCTGTGCCCAAACATAGCGTTCATACATGAGCAGGTAAGTAGCGTGCTGACTGACCCCTCGCAGGCTTACAGATGTTAGCTAAAACAATGTTCTCTCATCTAGCTAGTTCCCCAAGGACCTTACACAGGTTCTTCTTCTTCTTCTTATGACCAGAGCTTTGGTAAGATGGGTAAGGAAGAAGGATGGGTAAGGATAGAAATATTGGAAAAGGGTGAGAGGGGGAAAGAGATAGGATATAAAAGGTAAGTGGCCCAACCACTTTGGTGTAATTTAAAAGGTATATGTGGAATAATAAAATATTCTTGAAGGGGTATAATACTAACCCATCAGAGTCACATAGATATAACACATATATAAGTACATGACTGAATTGGTAGTAAATATACAAGTTGCAATTGCTTTTTTTTTCTTGCGACTGCACGACGGATATTTAAACGACAATGAAGGCAATAGTTTTCGGGCCAGTTTATAAAGGATTACTTGACACATAGCTTCTTACAAGGTGGTGTCCCGCCATAGTAAATGTAGCATAATTTTAACAGTAGAATGTTATACAAGATGTCTCCCTAATTGGGGGCGATGATTTTCTTAGTAAACATAGAAGGGTTCTGGTGTTACCCAATCATCTTCATCTGCAGGGAGGTTGCTCAAGATCATTGGTCGATGGTAATCGTCTTTATGGATAAAACGACGGACAGGTTTATAGATGATAATTGAAACAGTACTCTCTCTACTATCTAGGTCTCCAAGGACCTTTTAACACTATGCAAGGAATAGAGGAAAGCTAAGAAGATTTAGCCTAGCATTATAGACATAACACTAACGTACATGTTGATAAATTAGACACGTGCAACACTTGGATATCTTTATTGAGGAAACGTTTCGCCACACAGTGGCTTCATCAGTCGATGCAAAGTAGAATGGTGAAGAACAAGAGTTCGATTCAATCAGTCCCTCAACCTTGAGTCGATGTAATCAGTCCATCAATTCCATCACATTTGAATTTGTCAAGTGTGGCACCTACGACTGCTTCACCTCACCCGTTTACAGTATATAAGCCACTTCTTCGCATATGCTGCATTATTTTCAAGATTGATGGACTAATTACATCTCCTCAAGCCTGAGTGACTGATTACCTCGAACTCCTCCTGCTCTTCACCATTCTCCTTTGTATGGACTGATGAAGCCACTGTGTGGAGAACATTTCTTCAGTAAAGATACCCAAGTGTTGCACATGTGTCTAATTTATCAACTAGTCAGTTCTCTGAACCATTTATCTACTAATACATGTTTACTATCATACGCTTAAATTACACGTCAACACAGTATATAACATGAAAGAAACACTTAATAAACCTTGGAGTGCGACTGTATCCAGGGTCCCTCGGTGCTCATGTTTAAGTTGGCATTATAAAGACACCACACAGCAGTACACATACACTTCTGTAAGTTGACACCACACATGTTACCCCCACACTCCACCCACACTGACACCCCACCCACACTGACACCACACACTGACACCACACACTGACACCACACACTGACACCACACACTGACACCACACACACAGACACATAGATACAGACATACACACACACACACACACACACACACACACACGCTAGGAGCTAGGACTCGACCCCTGCAACCACAAATAGGTGAGTACACACATATAGACCCCCGGTTAACGATATTTTTTCACTCCAGAAGTATGTTCAGGTGCCAGTACTGACCGAATTTGTTCCCATAAGGAATATTGTGAAGTAGATTAGTCCATTTCAGACCCCCAAACATATACGTACAAACGCACTTACATAAATACACTTACATAATTGGTCACATTCGGAGGTAATCGTTATGCGGGGGTCCACTGTATATATATATATATATATATATATATATATATATATATATATATATATATATATATATATATATATATATATATATATAATATATATATATATATATATATATATATATATATATATATAATATATATATATATATATATATATAATATATATATATATATATATATAATATATATATATATATATATATAATATATATATATATATATATATATATATATATATATATATATATATATATATATATAATATATATATAATATATATAATATACATATATATGTCGTGCCGAATAGGCAGAATTTGCGATCTTAGCTTAAATAGCAACGCTCATCTTGCCATATAGGACAAGTGAAAATTTGTGTATGCAATAATTTCGCCAAAATCATCCTGAACCTAACGAAAAAAATATATTTCACTGTGTTTGTTTAGTATTAAATTATTGTCAACAAATCTAAAATATATTTATTTGGGTTAGGCTAAAATAAATTGCTCTTGTTATAATAAGGTTAGGTAAGTTTTCTAAGATTCTTTTGGTGCAAATTTAAAAATTTTTACATTAACATTAATGAAAAAACATATCTTTAAATGTATAAGAGAAAATTTCAGAGGACTTAATTTTAAATGAGTTCTTGCTAATTGACCAGTTTTACGTATTCGGCACCCCACACACACACACACACACACACACACACACACACACACACACACACACACACACACACACACACACACACACACACACTCACACTCACACTCACACACTCTCTCTCTCTCTCTCTCTCTCTCTCTCTCTCTCTCTCTCTCTCTCTCTCTCTCTCTCTCTCTCTCTCTCTCTCTCTCTCTCTCTTACTTTTATATACAACAGGCCAAGTGTCTAATCGACATGTGCCTAGGACAAAATGGTAACTAACACACACACACACACACACACACACACATTAACAACCACACCCACACTGGCACTACCACACTAACATTACTACACCCATACCCACGCCACATCACTATTACACCCACACCACACTACCACTATTATACTCACGCCACTGCAACATATCTGTTAATGGCTCCTGCATCATCCCTCCCACAATCCTGCCAAAATGTGGAACGTTTAACAGGCTTCCACTTCAGACTCATATAGCAGGTAGGTAGTACCTCCATGGACGGTTGCTAACCCGCATCAAACTATCACTACCATACCATCAACAGGGAAAACAATAAGCCATAGTTGTAAACTGAAAAAAACTAGCGGAGCCGAGAGGATACCAGACAGCTTCACCTCAGTGAGCGCTGAAACTATGGAATAGAATAAAAGAGGAGGTAGTCAGTGTTATAATCATTAGAAGTTAAAAAATATTGATGAATTAATAATTACGAGCACAGCAGCTCTGCGTCTGCAGCAACACATAGGCAATTACAAATAAGCAACTGATAGAAACTTTGGTAATTGATACCGACAAATTTGTTTAAAAAAATGTGTTTGCTCACGTGCCTTTTTAAATCAAATAATCAGCTACACACTATCCGCAGATGCAACAGACTCGAGGCAGGTGTCTAGACATGAACCACACCCATTATGCACCACTGCAGGATTATTCAGCATTTGAACGTAATTATACAATGAATTTATCATTAATACCTTTCTTACGATCTTGCTACATCTGTGACAATGAATGCTATTCTGAGAACGAATTCTTGACACTCTTTTTTCATAGAATTTAAGCTCTTGTTAAAAATTTATGGTTGTTTTCAATCAAGCGGTACTCATACTGGCCAAGTCGGCGTGTATACATAGAACAATATATGGTATGTCTCTCGGTGTGTAATGTACAGTGATAGGTGTCTATCTGTTGGTGTATAATATACACCGTGAATATTTGTTGGTGTATATATCGAGAGGCATATATCTCCGGGTGTATGTACACTGAAAGGTATGTATCTCTTGGTTTAATTCAGTCATTCGCACGTTACACAGTGTCCACGAGACCTCCACTTCGAGAACTATAGCTCCTTTGAGGAGATACTTTCTCAAGATGGTCGTGACGACCCCTTTCAAGATGATCGTGACGACCCCCTTCTTTCAAGATGGTCGTGACGACCCCCTTCTTTCAAGATGGTCGTGACGACCCCCTTTCAAGATAGGCATGATGGCCCCTTTCAAGACGGTCGTGACGACCCGCTTCTTTCAAGATGTTCGTGACAACCCCCTTTTGAAGATATTTCACCTATCAGTTCTCGTTTTTCTATCGCTGCAGGTATGCGTGTCAGGGATGATTGACTGTAGTTTGAAGCCTTTTAGCCGTCAATTTTTTTAAAGAAGTTGGTATCTCACTGGCCATTTGTGTGTGTGTGTGTGTGTGTGTGTGTGTGTGTGTGTGTGTGTGTGTGTGTGTGTGTGTGTGTGTGTGTGTGTGTGTGTGTGTGTGTGTGTGTGTGTGTGTGTGTGTGTGTGTGTAGAAACTGCGACGCCATACTCTCTCTGGCACACACCTGCCCTATACTGTTTGCAAATTAAGAGAAACGTGAGCACCTGTATACACACACACACACACACACACACACACACACACACACACACACACACACACACACATCAGGCGCATATAACAGGAAGGGCACTGCAATGGATCAGAGAATACCTGACAGGGAGGCAACAACGAGTCATGGTACGTAATGATGTATCACAGTGGGCACCTGTGACGAGCGGGGTCCCACAGGGGTCGGTCCTAGGACCAGTGCTATTTTTGGTATATGTGAACGACATGATGGAAGGGTTAGACTCAGAAGTGTCCCTGTTTGCAGATGATGTGAAGTTAATGAGGAGAATTAAATCAGATGAGGACCAGGCAGGACTTCAAAGAGACCTGGACAGACTGGACACCTGGTCCAGCAAATGGCTTCTCGAATTTAATCCTGCCAAATGCAAAGTCATGAAGATAGGGGAAGGGCACAGAAGACCACAGACAGAGTATAGGCTAGGTAGCCAAAGACTGCAAACTTCACTCAAGGAGAAAGATCTTGGGGTGAGTATAATACCGAGCATGTCTCCGGAAGCACACATCAATCAGATAACTGCTGCAGCATATGGGCGCCTGGCAAACCTGAGAACAGCATTCCGATACCTTAGTAAGGAATCGTTCAAGACACTGTACACCGTGTATGTCAGGCCCATACTGGAGTATGCAGCACCTGTTTGGAACCCGCACTTCATAAAGCACGCCAAGAAACTAGAGAAAGTACAAAGGTTTGCGACAAGGTTAGTTCCAGAGCTAAGGGGAATGTCCTATGAAGAAAGATTAAGGGAAATCGGCCTGACGACACTGGAGGACAGGAGGGTCAGGGGAGACATGATAACGACATATAAAATACTGCGTGGAATAGACAAGGTGGACAAAGACAGGATGTTCCAGGGAGGGGACACAGAAACAAGAGGCCACAATTGGAAGTTGAAGACACAAATGAGTCAGAGAGATATTAGGAAGTATTTCTTCAGTCATAGAGTTGTAAGGCAGTGGAATAGCCTAGAAAATGACGTAGTGGAGGCAGGAACCATACACAGTTTTAAGACGAGGTTTGATAAAGCTCATGGAGCGGGGAGAGAGAGGGCCCAGTAGCAACCGGTGAAGAGGCGGGGCCAGGAGCTAAGACTCGACCCCTGCAACCACAAATAGGTGAGTACAAATAGGTGAGTACACACACACACACACACACACACAAACATAACTGCTGAGCTAAAAAAAATAGGAATCTGGTTAGCAGACATTTAAAGACACAAGAACTATGCAAAAGTGTTCACAATAAAGCTAATATAATTCTTGACTTCATATCAAGAAATATAAATAACAGAAGCCCTCAGACTATACTTGAAATATATATATATATATATATATATATATATATATATATATATATATATATATATATATATATATATATATCTTTGGTTAGACCTCATTTATATTATGCTGCTCAGTTCTGGTCTGTATATTACAGGATGGACATAATATAAATGCGCAATGAACTTGCACTCTGTGGAAAGGCATAGAATTGAAGCGTACAAATGGAAAACAGGAAAGTATAAAGTGGATATATAAATAGCGTGTTGAAACTATGGGACCAGGACACGACTCGCAGCAGTGGCTTCAGGTTGGAGAAATTTGCATTTAGAAAGGATAATGAGAAGTATTGGTTTGGTATTAGAGTTGTAGGTGAGTGTAACAAACTTTCAAGTAGCGTCCCCTCAAGGAAGGTTCCTTGATGTTGGTGAGGGGCTCTTGATTTAGGGAATTGGATCTGTGTTCCAGTTCCCCGAATTAAGCCTGAATGCCTTCCACATATCCCCCCCCAGGCGCTGTATAATCCTCCGGGTTTAGCGCTTCCCCCTTGATTATAATAATAATAATTTCAAGTAGCGTTAATGAGGCATGAACTTTAGGTAGCTTTAAATATGAGTTGAACGGATACAGGAGTGGGTGAGTGCCTAGCATGGACTAGTTGGCCTGTCACAGTGTTCCCTTGTTCGTGTTCTTGTGCATATAAAGGGTTTAAAGCAATTATAACATTAAAACTACGTGGCATTGTGCGTTTTGCTCCCAGTAGAGACGGAGGGGCTGAAAATACTAATTAATGGTTGGGGAAGTGGGTGTCCCAACAGAAGAAGAGTGGTGGGGAAGATGAAGGATGCACTAGGATGGTTACGGGTGGTGGGGAAGGATACACTAGGATGGTGGGGTAGACCTAGCAGAGATGAGTAAGGGGAAGGGGGTTACACTAGGATGGTGTGGTGGGTGAAGGATGCGCCAGGATGATGTGATGATCCTAGTAGGAAGACGGGAAGGGGGAGTGAAGGATGCCGGAGGAAGGTGTGGTGGTGTTGGGGCAGGGAGTGACTCTCAAGTAAGACTGCTGGTCACATGATCGGTGCGTGAGGAGCAACACTGAGTGCCACACACTTAACAACGGACGTGGCACCTGTTGCTAGAACTGGCAGTCCCCCGCTGATAACACCAACTATGGCTGTCAGTATCATTTAGGGCTGATAATATCAACTCGTAATGGCATACCAACCACGGCTGACAATACAAAGATAAGGCTGATCTTGCCAATCACAGACACCAGAAACAATGACACTTACCGGTAGCTATAATTAATATGCTCTATCATACGTAACAGTAGTAAGTGCTGCCTTGCTTGGTTCAGATAAAGGTAAGCTTTTTTCAGAAGTGCTCTTGTAACGTTTATTCAGATATAATGCACGTGAAATAGAATGTTGGATTGACTACGCAAGGCTGCTCTTTCTGGCAAGTCCATCTCTTCTCCGTGGAATGTTTCTCACCTATAGGTTCAATTGGACATCATATGTACTTCTTAAGATGACTGACCTTGCGTACAGAGTACTTGAACCGAGGAAAGCCATTTGTACTCTTATCATTCTTTTCTTCCTTTTTCGTGTTTCCTTCAAATCTTTCCTTCGGTTTGCCCTTAATTCCACACTAATTTAATTAGCTAATACACAGAAATGCCACAAACATATTAACTCATCTGAAGACTTGAGTCAATTTAGTACATTATCTGTCTCAGTAGTAGTATCATGTGCGGTTCGACACGTGGATAGGGTAAAGAAATACTCACGTAGGCTCGTAGTACGTATATTACGGATAGTGTGGGAAGCGCCAAACAGCCGTGACCTGCCTCCTTGCTCTCACTCGTAAGACTGACTGCCCACAATACCCATATGTGAGGGGGTGTTTGAAATACTGCTGTGGTCAGCAGCAATATGAATACAGTCAGTGATTCACGCAGAGACGGTTGGTAGTGAGTCATCTACTGGTACACTGGTTACTGGTAACTGGTACTACTACTGAGACACTGAGATCATGTCCCAGTCACTTTTGAATGTTTACTTAGTGCATCATGCCAAAGTCAATATGAATCAGTCCACAGTACCAACATTCCCTTACTGACTGAAAGACCCTATAGATCCGTGAATTACTTATTAACGTAGCCGAGCGGTCAGGCACTAGTAATACTGTCACTCCTGTCTGGACTCCAGCCACAATATCATGCATGCAGGATAGTGCGACTACTATCCTTGCGATGGCGACTTGTTCAAGTATTCGTTCCTTCCCAGGGGACGCTTTGAGAAGAACTTTACTTGCAACAAGTTATGCCATCTCTTGCTGATGCCACAAGCCGTTGCAGAAAGACGTTTCTGTGGCTAGTGTGCTCACTTGAGTGTTGTTGTCCCTTGTGTTTCAGATTGTGATCCCATCCTAGTTGACAGTAATCAGTGCATTGTAAGAAGTTATTTCTCGAGTAACTTCCACATTGTTAACGTTTGTAAGTGAAGTTTATAGCTGATACCTCGTGTCACTGTGTGCGACTCAGATTGAATATCAGCATTGTTCACCGTGTTCATTTCTTTTCTCCTGTGCTTGCAGTTTGAGATAGTAGATTCGTTCTCCCTTGCTCATATTGCGTGTTATAGCATTAATTTTTTTCAACCGGGGGGAGTCATCCACTCCACCGAGTTTGTTCATTCCTCCAGTAAGAAAGAACCGATCCCTTGTGTTCTGGTGATTCGATTCCTGCTCCAGGAAGATCTTATTCTGACTGTGAAGCCACCAGCACCCATCAGTGACTTTGTCATGAACCAAGAATTACTGTATCGAACAGCCGAGTTGGGTACTCCTAGCAGAAGAGTATACCAGTTGGTAATTCCACAGTCACTAGTGAATGTACCCTTACAGCTAGTTCATGATGTACCAGGTGTTGCACACCCTGGTATGGATCGTTCAGTAAAACAAGCCAGATTGAAATACTTTTGGCCTCGTATGGCAACTGATATATCTGAGTATGTTAAGAAATGTAGTGTCTGCATGCAACATAAAGGTAATGCTAATGGCCCTAATCCAATCCAAGTGTATCCAACTACTAGCGAACCGTGGGAAAGAGTTGCGCTAGATTTGTTAACTAATTTCCAATGTTCCCTCCAAGGCAACAAACATCTGTGTGTTATGGTAGACCATTTCACCAGATATTGTGAGTTAGTTCCTATTGCAGATAAGACTGCCGAGACAGTAGCTAAAGCGTTTAAAGAACGCATTATCTGCAGGCATACCACCCCTAAGTCCCTAGTAACAGATAATGGAGGTGAATTCTGTAATGAGATTCTTGAAAATTTGTGTACCTTGTACAGGATCTCTAAATCCACCATTGTTCCTCATCATCCTGCCAGCAATGGGTTAGCGGAACGTACCGATAAGAAAGTACTTGATGTCTTGAGAGCCACTATCAATCCCAACAGTGAAACTTGGGATGAAGTTATACCTGATGTGCAGTGTGCTATAAATTCTGCTTACAATGTTTCTATAGGTGACACTCCACATTATGCATTGTATGGTGTAGATAAACGTTTGCCTTATGAGTTCCTATATTCTAAACCGAAACCAAATTACAACCCTGATGATTTCATAGCAACTCGTACCAGTTTAGCTCAAAGTGTCTTTAGAAGAATCCGTGAAACACTTCATAAATCAACAGCAGAATTTACAAGAGTCGCAAACACTCGAGCAAAGCTATCCAAAATCAAAGTAGGTTCGAGAGTTATGCTGACTAACTTTAACAAAACGTCTGCAGTGCCTAAGCTTGATCAAAAGTTTGTTGGTCCTTATCGAGTAGTTGAACATATCACTGGTAAAAAGTATAAGGTTAGAGAAATTAGTACTGGTCAGTATAAAGAATTGCATTTAGATCATATGAAGTTAGTATGTGATGATAATGATGTTCCAACCCAGACTAATGTGACAGACTCTGACAATCCTCCTGATCCTGTACTCTCTACCTCTGATACTCAGTCAGACGATCAACCTGAATGTTGTTATTCCCTACGTACACGACAGGTATTGAGAAATCCTCAAGTATCATTTGTAACTACCAATTCAGATTTGCCTCAAATACAGCATGAGTTAGCCAGTGCAACAGAGTTTGATCCTCCCAGAGATGACACCCATTCTGCATATATCAATCTCACCCTAGCAGAGTTGGGGTTAAATGTAAATAACCTGTATAGATGAATAATTACAGTATCAACTTATCAGTATTCAAGAATTTTTTTTGTGTGTGTTCACGTTCTCTCCGAATTCTGAGAGTTAACAGTCTAGATTTGAGTGCACTGAATCTGCCTTTCTGTTAAATACTTCTTTCTTTGTATATATTCCTTCCTCAGAATCCGTAGATCACATGAATACAGATCGATCGATCAAATTTTTTTTATAACTTCTATTGTGTAATCTCAACGTTGAGTTTCATTCGATGAGTTGTGCTATATTATACCTTGTATTGCATTACAGTTTTATTACAGTTTCAGTTACGTAAGCTTCCATTCCAATATTCTACTTATGTATGTTATAATGTTCAATTGTTGTGTACTCTGACATTGTACAGACTCAGCCCAAGCCGTACACCTGCCGTCTCTAGTTTGTATTAGTTGTATGTCGGGATGACATACGTTAGCGTCGCCGAGCTCTCAGTAGTAGTACCAGTTCCTAGTAACCAGTTACCAGTAACCAGTGTACCAGTAGATGACTCACTACCAACCGTCTGTGTGAATCATTGACTGTATTCATATTGCTGCTGACCATAGCAGGATTTCAAACATCCCTCACCCGTAGGCACTCATGGGTCAGTCAGGCTAGGGAGCAGAGAGAGGCAGGACGGCTGTTGGCGCTTTCCCACACTTTCCGTTATATTATACTATACGTACTACCAGCCTACATGAGTATTTTTACCCTATCCACGTTTTCGAAAACCCACATGACATCTGAACACTTGAGAAATTGAATCACACTTATAAGAATATGTAACGAGATTTTTATATAGCAGTAGATATTATCTGAACCTAAGTTTTTATTTATCACTGAAGTCAATCAAGTATCCCAATTAACATTGCACCTGTCTCTCCACCACCTTCTTTCATCAGCTCATTAATTTTTTAAGGTCAAAGACTGAAGATACGCATATGTCGTCATGGGTTGCTTGTCGGCCATACTGGACGTGAACCAATATTAACAATCACATAGTATATAGAAATTTTTATCTTTTATTTTAAACATCAACGATGGTTATCGCATGTTATGTTGTTGGTGCAGTACTCTGCAAGGTCGTAAGTCAAATATAATATTGTACAGGTTGCTCAGGAATTTTGAAAGACGAAAAAAAAATCTGCTTTCCCTTTCCTTGGATCAAATCTGATTACTTCCCATTTTCTAGGAGCTATATGACTCTTACGTGTTTAAAGGGTTACATGAATATACAATAATACTAATGTAAAAGGAAAACAAAGTCACTATTAAATGGACAATATTATTATTATTATAAAGAGCTGTGTAATCCATACAGTTTTAACGCTGATTTTTAATATAAGTTTAAATATTACATTCGTGGGAGATGCGCTAAACCTACTGGGGTCATATACATCTCTCAATGTATATACACTTCACTAATGTTCATTCATGTGTATTATTTTAGGCAGTGTATGGTGGGTGATAGATCAGCTGATCCTCGCTCAGTCTGTTTACAACATTTGTGTAGTGTGTGTCTTAGTGTCTTATCCTGGCAAGTTTTAAACTTTTTACTTGTGTTATTGTTATTATTGTAATTATTAATTACCGTACAATGGCCCCAAAGGGTAACACTAGAGAAAAGAGGAGTCACAAGCCTCTTACTTTAAATCAACAGCTAGAAATGATCAAGCTTAGTGAGAAAGTTACGTTGAACACCGAGATAGATGTTAGAGCAACTCCATTATCTCCTTCAACCTTACTTTGATAATTATTTCTTCTAAAATGTTCATTCGTCAGTCACCATAAGCAAAAGATAAACATATTTCAAGGTTAGCAATACATTACTGTTATTTTTGCTTTTGCAACGTTTTGTTTTTAGGCCTAACGCTAGTGCGCACTGAATAGTAGTGTAAACATGATTTTAGGATTTTATATGCACTGGCATGTGAAAAAAAACGCTGTGATTCATTTTACTATGATATTAGTTTTTCGACGAGGGTCTGGAACCTAATCCGCCGTATTAGTGAGGTATTCCTGTTTTATGAGCTTTACAGCTACTTTTCACTTGAATGAATTCCAAGTGGCTGAGGCATGACGTGTTCCTGTGCTGTGAAGGCGGCCAGGGTCACTCAGTCCCCCACACCATATAAGTGCACCAAATGGCTATGACTAAACTCGAATATTGTCATCATCACACATGCTGGGCGTCCTCGCGATAGCCCCATTATGTTAAAAAAGACATGTGATTTGTTTTCAATTGCTGTATGGTTTAATGTGTCGTGATAAACCCTTATTACGTGAGTATAAATTTTAGTTGAAGCGCAATGAAATAGTTGGTTAACTGGGTTTAAAGCTAAGGACTATTTAAAGGGCCTTGGCTGGAAGCGAACAGGTGAAATGCAGCCTTTAAGTAAAGTTTCAGTGTACAATTGTATATACACTGAGAAACAATACAGCTCTCAGTGTATATATGAAATAATTACAGTCCTTAAATTTTTATATATAAATAGGATTTTATGCTTTACCTTGAGAAATTGTATAAGAGATATTGAAGGTAAATAAGGTGACGTTAGTGATGAAGAAATTAAGCTAATTAAATATTGCATATAGACTATGCAACTAAAACTAACTGCAAAGTTCTAGAGTTAAAATACAGTAAGTTACCAAATGATATAGTAGAGTTTAATTTGATAATACCAAGTCTTAGTATTAGGTTTTTAAGGTACATTTTAACCTATATTTTGCGAGGTTAAAACACTTTCGAAGACTAACCCAAAAGGTTTCTTTCAGGTATATAGAAGTACGATTAGGGATAAGATAGGCCCACTCAAAAGTAACTCAGGTCAGATCACTGACAGTGACAAGGAAATGTGTGAAATTTTGAACTCTTATTTCCTCTCAGTTTTTACACAGAAAGATACTAGGGAAATTCCAGATATTATAATTTATGTAGAACAGGATGATAATAAACTATGCACGATTAGGGAAACTAGCGACATGGTCCTCAGACAAATAGAGAAATTAAAACTTAATAAATCCCCGGGCCCTGATGAACTGTTTGCAAGGGTTTTAAAGGACTGTAAAGAGGAACTTTGCAAACCTTTGGCCAGTCTTTTCAACATATCACTACAAACTGACATAGTGCCAGACAAGTAGAAAATGGCAAATGTAATACCTATTTACAAAGCAGGAGACAGGTCCTTAGCTTCCAACTATAGACCAATAAGCCTTACCTCCATAGTGGAAAAATTTATAGAATCAATAATTGCTGAAGCAATTTGTAGCGATCTTGAAAGACAAATTGATTAATGAATCTCAGCACGGTTTTACAAAGGGGCGTTTCTGCCCCTAACTTTTGCCACCAAGGTATTTGAGGAGGTGGATCATGGTAATGAATGCGATATTTTGTATATGGACTTCAGTAAGGCTTTTGATAGAGTTCCACATCAGAGGCTGTTGAGGAAAATTAAGGCACACGGAATACGAGGAGAAATTTTTTTCCTGGGTAGAGGCATGGTTGACATATAGGCAGCAGAGAGTTTGCATCAATGGAGAGAAATCAGAGGGTGCATCACGAGTGGTGTTCCACAGGGGTCAGTGTTGAGCCATTTGTTATTCACAATTTATATAAACGACATTGATGAGGGAATAAATAGCGACATAAGCAAGTTTGCTGATGACACCAAAATACGTCTTCTAATTCATTCTAATGAGAACATTAAAGCACTCCAGGAAGATTTGAATAGACTGATGCAGTGGTCGGAGAAGTGGCAGATGCAGTTTAATATATACAGACATTGAACAAAAAAATAACCATGCAACATATAAACTAAATAATGTAGATCTTAATATTACTGATTGCAAAAAGGATTTGGGAGTTCTGGTTAGCAGTAATCTAAAACCAAGATAACAGTGCATAAGTGTTCGCAACAAAGCTAACAGAATCCTTGGCTTCATATCAAGGGGCATAAATAATAGAAGTCCTTAGGTTGTTCTTCAACTCTATATAGCCTTGGTTAGGCCTCATTTAGATTATGCTGCACAGTTCTGGTCACCGTATTACAGAATGAATATAAAATGCACTGGAAACCGTACAAAGAAGGATGACAAAGCTGATCCTATTTATCAGAAATCTTTCCTATGAGGATAGACTGAGGGCCCTGAATCTGCACTCTATAGAAAGGCGTAGAATTGGGGGGAGGGGGGATATAATTGAGATGTATCAATGGAAAACAAGAATAAATAAAAGGAATGTAAATAGCGTGCTAAAATATCTAACCAAGACAGTACTCGAAGCAATGGTTTTAAGTTGGAAAAATTCATATTCAGGAAGGATATAGGAAAGCACTGGTTTGGTAATAGAGTTGTGGATGAGTGGAACACACTCCCGAGTACGTCATAGAAGCTAAGACGTTGTGTAGTTTTAAAAATAGGTTGGATAAATACATGAGTGGGTGTGGGTGGGTGTGAGTTGAACCTGACTAGCATGTGCTAATAGGTCTGATGCCGTGCTTCTTAAATGGATATGATCTGACCTGACTAGGTGGGTCATTGGTTTAAGCCGGGAGGTGACTTGGACTTGCCTCGCATGGGCCAGTAGGCTTTCTGCAGGTCTAAGTCACCTGCATATGTTCTTACATGCTAAGTTTCGCTAAGCGTCCTTATGCTTGCCTCGATTGGAGACCCAATGTATGGTGATCCTTCTTTAGTAGTAAAGAAATGTAGCGCTTCTGGCTGGCTAGAGCAGAGAGAGATGTATGCAGGCTTTACCAACGTCTCTTAAACATCTATGAAGACAAAACTTTATTCGGATTATTATCCCGGATTAGTGATACAGGGTAACCTAATAAAGTCAATCAGTGCGGCTTATTTCCATGAAGGTCTTTTGATCACCTTCCCTAGGATGCGACCCACAATAGTGGAATAACTCCCTGATACTGCTAGGTGAACAGAAGCAAGAGATTTAAGTGAACTGACCCAAAATCTCCACTCGAGAAAAATAAACACTTAAGCAGTATAATGTGATCCTTTATTGACAACGTTTCGCCCACCCAGTGGGCTTTATCAAGTCACAAACAGATCTGTTTGATGAGATGACTTGATAAAGCCCACTGTGTGGGCGAAACGTTGTCAATAAAGGATCACATTATACTGCTTGTGTTTATTTTTCCATTGTGTCGGTATTTTATACCATTCATTTCCATCGTCTCCACTCGAACCAGTATGGAACTGAGGTCCCTTGGATGTGAACTGAAAGCACTACCCTCTTAAGCTCTATCCTATCATTGTCATTGTAGATCAGTGGTTCAGAGAACCGACACGTTGATAAATTAGACACATGTGGAACTCTTGGGTATCTTTATTGAGGAAACATTTCGCCACACAGTGGCTTCATCAGTCCATACAAAGGAGAATCTTGAAGAACAGAAGGAGAGTGAGGTAATCAGTCCCTCAGCCTTGAGTCGATGTGGTCAGTCCATCAATCAGTCAGTCCATCATTTTCTATTCAAGATTGATGGACTGACCACATCGACTCAAGGCAGAGGGACTGATTACCTCACTCTCCTCCTGTTCTTCAAGATTCTCCTTTGTATGGACTGATGAAGCCACTGTGGCGAAACGTTTCCTCAATAAAGATACCCAAGAGTTGCACATGTGTCTAATTTATTATCATTGTCATGTTCACTTAATAGTCTCTTACTCTGTTGAATGAGTTTTACACTTGTCTAACCAGCTGCTATTGATATTTTTTTGTTTGTTAGTCCCATTTTTTGTTGGGTAATTGCAAAATAGTTTGTAACTTCTACGATGTCAGTATGGAAACACACTGATCTTGTACATACACTGCAAAGCTCAATATCAAAGTGAAAATTAATTATTTTATTCGTAAGGAAACAGGACAAGTGTCTCTTGACAACGGTGTTAATCATACAGCTGACCCGTTCATTATTCATGAAAATCACTGCGTGGATTTATATGCTATTTAAATATGCCAGTTACCCAGTATTATTCAAATTACATGCATCAAAATAATTTTGTCTTGATTTGTTCCTAACAGTCGATAAAAACAAACTACGTGAAGCCTGTTTTACTGTTATTAGAAATAAGCGAAAAAATATATAATACCACGTCCCACGGATTAATTATACTATTTTTTGTCTCTCCAAAAATATTTTCTTTAAGGTTGAGATTGTTGAGAATACATCAGTAATTAAAAAATACACGTATATTATATAATATACAGTTTTCTCTAATTACTATTGTATACATAAACAGTGACCTATACAGAAAATGACTTACAAACGTAAAAAAAAAAAATATGAACTAGGATATATTATTATTATTATTATATTCATGGGAGTGTTAAATATGTAAGGGTGTAATAAAGCACATGGGAATTGGGATGTAAGAAGGTTCAATTCCAGGAAACAGGATAGTGGCAGTTCTCTAGATCGAAAGCCTACCGGTCGTGATCAAGCACACACCAGCTTCCAGCGCACGTCTACAGCGCACACGACCCTTTAGCGCACACCAATTTCCAGCGCACACCAGGTTCCAGCGCACACCAGTTTCCGGCGTACACCAGCTTCCAGTGCACACCAGCTTCCAGCGTACACCAGCCTGCAGCGCACACCAGCCTCCAGCGTACTCCAGCCTCTAGCGCACTACGATCTTCAGGGCATACTAACCTTCATGATTCATTCATTCGATTCGATTCGATTCCCAGATTCTAAAAGTGGAAGGCGCAGCGAGAGGACGTCGGAGTTTTCACTCTGAACACTAATACTCAAAGTTACATTTGTGGGTTATCGTGAGTTGCTCGGAGATGAGAGGAAACTTACTTGCTCTCACTTCAAGCCTCATCCCATCAAGAGTCGGTAAGGCGGTGACTAGCTTGTTTGCTGCCCCCCTGTCCTCTATCACTCCCCCACTTTATCCTACCCCCCCCCCTCAATACCCAAACCACTACACTGGCCTAACCATAAACACACTCTTTACACGGCTGTCCTTCTACCCTTCCGGTCTTCCTCTTTTTCGGTAACTTCGCCTTTGGCGATTTAAAATAAGGCAAAGTGACTATCCAGTAGTCCGGGTGGTATTTTAAACTGGTCGATCGTTGCCTTGAGCCCTGTCCCCCTCACTTCCTCGAGGTTAGGCTATATTTGGGCCTAAGCTTCATAAGTCAGCCTAGGAAGGAATGTAGGGCACTTAGAAAAGTTCTTTTTTCCAGCATATTATCTGACTCTTATACTGGACATCATGCCCAGTATAATAGTCAGACTTCGGGTCACTAATGGCCAGAAGTCCAGAAAGGAAATTTTAGGCTGCATTTGTACTACTGCCACGGTTGCACCAGTGGATATATTTCAAACCCACTCTGGTGCAGTACTACTTCTCGCCTCGGAAGAGGAGCTACTCCAGTTATTAAAGAAAGATGTTCTCGAAAAACTCCTCAATGAGGGTATCACCCCCCCCATTCCCCCTGACAACTTCCAGGCACAGCGCTCTGTTGCAGGCATCAACAGCTTCATGCGTGAAAATTCTGCTGAAGAACTCGTGGAGGAGATAAACAGTGCAAATTCCGAGATCACCGTCCTTAATTAAGGCGTATATGTCTGCAAAGAACTCGAACAACCAGTAGTCTCTGAAATTAATTCTCGAGACACCAGAAGAAGCCAAACTCATCTGTGCCAACGGTTTGAAATGCTTTGGTACCAAATGCACATCACTCAGTGCTTCAAGTGCTAAGGTTTCGGCCATAATATAAACAAATGCACCACTGAAAAAAAACAGTCTGCAGTATCTGCTCAGGAGAACATGTTTACAGGGAATGCACCAACAGGAGCAAATCCAAGTGTGCCCTTTTACGATGAGAAACATCATGTTGTCTCTCCTAGCTGCCCTGTTAGGAAATCCACAGTCCAGAAAATTCTGGAGGACAAGAAACTGGCGAATGCCAAGAAAACTACTCCACTGGCACCACCCATGCAGTCCCACGTATCCTTCCCCAATCTACCGAGCTCAGGCAGGGCATCTACTGCCACCTCCACCAACAGCAATGCCTGGACGTCCTCCACTAACCCCCCCAACCTAATCCTGGCATGCAACAAGTCCGAAGTCCACTCTCCTACCCTATCTCCCCAGGGTCTATACAAGGAGTAATGAAGGGGACTCTGATGTACATGATGGCCCGTGACATGGCACGGGGTAGTAACCAGCGTTGCTCTACGATCATCAACGAGTTCTTATTAGCAAATGGAGCCTCAGCTATAATCGTCCCAGATAAAGTGCGACCATTAATGAGACCCTCCCCTCAACCCGGGGTGAATGTACCCCCTAATACCCACATCTGTTCAACCCCCCTTCCCAACAGGGAAGAAACGACCCCTGCACCTGCACCAGTCACTGCACAATCCGTCGCCGTAGATTCTGACCCTATCGACTAGTCAGGTTCCATTGCCACTCTGAGTGATACAGTCGCTGGGCATCCAGCTCAACTCACCCGTGTACCCTTCCACGAGGAAAACCCATTGTCTCCCATCACCGAGGTGGATGGAATTGATGACCCAGTGCACTTTAGGAACGAGGAAGCTGGTATATCCATAGATTCAGATAATGAGTCTGTTTCATCAGCTGGTGCATCGAACACCAGCAGAATTGATGATGACCAACATTTCTGTTCTCAGAGAACCACTCAGAACTACAGGCCCCCTTGCCCTAATGATTCGAGCAGAGAAAGCACGCACACACCAGGTGGCTATAACCTCAGACCACAATACCCTGCACGCAGCATTAATGCAAAACACTCTAAATAATGGGGAGTGATCTCCCCGAAGAAATAGAAGACTGAGTAACATCTGAACTATTCTATGTCCTCTACGGAGAATAATACCCCAATTTATGGAGACTTTACTTGAAACAATCCACGGCTTACAACTAACCTTGTATCATTTGTAAACATACTAGGACACCACCCTAGAAACAGCTAAGTCAACCAATAACTCCAGGAAAGCAGCCACACTCCATCAAACACCTTGCAATCACGACCTTCAGCAAGCTCCCTGGAACCCTCTTCTTGTGTGGAAAAAAAACCCTCAGCGATATGCAAGTATACAGCTGGTATAACTGCATGCAGCTCATGAGAGAAGTGGAGTATACCCCATCCTATGAATTTTATGTATTCATGAAAAACACTACACACACACACACACACACACACACACACACACACACACACACACACACACACACACACACACACACACACACACACACACACACACACACACCTGTATTAAAATGCTCTAAAGTGGTTAGGCCACTTACCTGTGTATCCCATCTCCCCTCCCCTCACCCACTCTTTTCCTATTAAAGCTTTACCCATCCTTCCTTTCCCTTCTTACCAAAGCTCGGGTAATTCACGTCCATGTCCATGTCCAACCTTCGTTGCACACCAGCCTCCAGCGCACACCAGCCTCCAGCGCACACCAGCCTCCAGCGCACACCAGCCTCCAGCGCACACCAGCCTCCAGCGCACATCAGCCTCTAGTGTATACCAGCTGCCACTAGTTACAGTTGCAGTAAAATTATCTTCCCGTTGGCTCGGCTACATCTCTCAATATTTACTTATTAAACACTGCCATACACGGTAATCATTTGAGCCTCGCACTAACCACGCTGCCTTACATACCATTAAAAACAGATATAATGTTGATGTGATGTACACTTTCAAGATAACAGGGAAGAGAAAGTCAAGAGACGAGTTACGTCTGTTGAATGAACAAGCAACACCGTATGTTACTGTACAGTAGAAAAAAATTGAATTAATAAGAATACTGTAGGTTATTCGGTTTCCACATTCGCTGACTTTCATATATTTATAACTCGGTTATAACATCATTTTAGCAGTTTAATGGCGGTGTTCCATTATGACTTGCTAGGCGCCACAGTACCATACCTATTACGTAACTATTTTACACGGATTCAATCTAATCAGATTAGTGCAACAACCACGATTTATTTGATTATTAGATATACAGTATGTGATATACAAACTCAGCCATAAGTCTTCTGTCCTGTTACATTTTGATAATTACATTGGGATATACATAAATCTATGTGTGCTATAATTATAGCCTATCTCTAGCTGTCAGAACATCTATCGGACCGAGGGATGAATTAAATTTTCGTAAGGTTAAATACTGAATCGTGGAATTAATTCAATTTTCGTAAAGTTAAATAGTGTTCCTAGATCCTAGAACTCTCTGGAATCTAACTGTACTTAGGCGTTAGGTGATATGTAATGTATGTTGTGTTTAGATGCTTGAGTGTCAGCCTAACTAGATCATTTACCAGACTGTTTGCTACCGATTCCTTTGCTCTCTCTCTCTCTCTCTCTCTCTCTCTCTCTCTCTCTCTCTATATATATATATATATATATATATATATATATATATATATATATATATATATATATATATATATATATATATATATATATATATGTCGTGCCGAATATGTAAAACTGGTCAATTAGCAAGAACTCATTTAAAATTAAGTCCTTTCCAAAATTTTCTCTTATACGTTTAAAGATATATTTTTTTCATTAATGTTAATGTAGAAAATTTTACCTTGTTTTAACAAGAGCAATTTATTTTAGCCTAACCCAACTAAATATATTTTAGATTTGTTTACAGTAATTTAATACTAAACAAACACAATGAAATATATTTTTTTCGTTAGATTCAGAATGATTTTGGCGAAATTATTGCATACACAAATTTTCGCTTCTCCTATATGGCAAGATGAGCGTTGCTATTTAAGCCAAGATCGCAAGTTCTGCCCATTCGGCACGACATATATATATATATATATATATATATATATATATATATATATATATATATATATATATATATATATATATATGAGAGAGAGAGAGAGAGAGAGAGAGAAAATACATTGACAAAACATTCACAAAGATACAATAGAAAGTAAAACAACATAGGTAACTCAGAGCTACATCTCGAATACTTCGTCCAGCTCCCCGGCGGTGGGCCGCGTGCCCAGAATACTGCAGGCATTATATATATTATATGCACAATGTGGGCTTTAACTTCATCCCTAATCAAATTTATACCCAAGAAAGAAGTCTCGGGTACTATTGATTCTATTCTTCCTGCGAAATCAAAATTGCTGTTCGTGAAAACAGAGAGACAAGTTGCAGAGCAAAATTTTATTAGGACAGTGTTTCACTCTGTATAATTTCATCAAATTGACTTGATAAAGCTCTATAAAGAGCTATACGTAGCCATAATAAAAGCTTGTCTGCAGCTTGTTTCATATTTGTCAGTAATGCGCTATTTCATACAGTGCTGTTCGTGCCATCAACACAGAAAGCAGTAATGGGTGCCGAGATCGTGTTCCGCAAGCCTGCCAAGCAGTCTAATATTTCTCAAGATCAGAAATTTCACCTGGCTGTGGCTTAAAGTCAAGGAGATTCACTTGAACACCTTTATCAAAGTTAACACTCAGTGACTACATGAACCTGGTTGAGTCAGTTATTAACCTTAAAAATTGTGACGTGTTTTACTATTTTTTGTTGGTGTCAGTTATGGAAAAAAGTGCAGAACCATTATGGGAACAGTTGCTTACTTATTTCAAGTAAACTTAAACTTCGGCTCAGACACATATTTTTTTTTTTGTACACAGTTATAACATGGGAAGTTTTAATTTTTATTTTTTTATTATCACACTGGCCGATTCCCACCAAGGCAGGGTGGCCCGAAAAAGAAAAACTTTCACCATCATTCACTCCATCACTGTCTTGCCAGAAGGGTGCTTTACACTACAGTTTTTAAACTGCAACATTAACACCCCTCCTTCAGAGTGCAGGCACTGTACTTCCCATCTCCAGGACTCAAGTCCGGCCTGCCGGTTTCCCTGAACCCCTTCATAAATGTTACTTTGCTCACACTCCAATAGCACGTAAAGTATTAAAAACCATTTGTCTCCATTCACTCCTATCAAACACGCTCACGCATGCCTGCTGGAAGTCCAAGCCCCTCGCACACAAAACCTCCTTTATCCCCTCCCTCCAACCTTTCCTAGGCCGACCCCTACCCCGCCTTCCTTCCACTACAGACTGATACACTCTTGAAGTCATTCTGTTTCGCTCCATTCTCTCTACATGTCCGAACCACCTCAACAACCCTTCCTCAGCCCTCTGGACAACAGTTTTGGTAATCCCGCACCTCCTCCTAACTTCCAAACTACGAATTCTCCGCATTATATTCACACCACACATTGCCCTCAGACATGACATCTCCACTGCCTCCAGCCTTCTCCTCGCTGCAACATTCATCACCCATGCTTCACACTAGATTTTGCGAAGGGCTACTAGCCATTAGCAGCAATCGCTTTTCAACATATAGCGTCAATTAACCAGCAAATATACTTTCTTTCCTCAAATATGGATTAAACTCAGTGCCCTGAGAGATGCACCTATCGCTGAAAGCAGCCTTTGTGCTCTGCTGCTAAAGGTATAGGTTAAAAAAAAAATGCAACAACGAGCAGTGTAGAGCTGATTGACTCACGAAATCGCAGTGACACGACTGAAAACAAATCATACCACGGGCGGGGATAGAACCCACGATCAGAGAGTCATAAAACTCCAGACCGACGCGCTAGCCACTGGGCAAGCTGGCTATAATAAGATTCATCCAACTAGAGCTGATTGATGTTGAAATGATGCAGGTGGTTACAGATTATTTTCATGTCGGCGTATCCCCCCAAAACAGAAACCTATACTCGTATTCACGAGCACTTCTGACATACCAGGAAAATTATAAAACTCCTGAAGCTGGTTTAACTTTTTTACTTATATTTTTAAAAAAGATTGTTGGCAACAATTGCTCGGACAAGAAGAAAATTATAACAATCTTCTTTACACCTGCTACTTTAGGACTATTATAGAATCGTCTGTGTCCCTCAAGGGAGGGGCCGTGATGTAGTTGAAGGGCTCTTGATCCGGGGAACTGGGCTTATGCTCCTCTTCCTTGAATCAAACCTGAATGTCTCACATTTCCGTCACTAAATGACCCCAATCACTACGTGAATGTAATGAGAAACCTTGAAACAGAGGATTACAAAGAAGATACAGAAAGTATGCTACGGTAATGACACATTAAGTAATTACGTATCTTCACACCTAAGAACCGCAAGGTGATGAACACTGGAGGAGGTATTAGTACTTAAATAACAAAAAAAGGCACAATACCGTGACTGGAACGATACACAAATAACCCGCACATAGAAGAGAGGAGCTTACGGCGACGTTTCGGTCCGACTTGGACCATTTACAAAATCATACTGCAGGTGTTGGCGTCCAAGATATCGACGTAGTGGCGTACGACCAGTGTGACTTTGTCAATGGTCCAAGTCGGACCGAAACGTCGTCGTAAGCTTCTCTCTTTTATGTGCGGGTTATTTGTGTAGCGTACGACCACAAAACGTATCACCAGAGGCTCACACAAACATAATTACATTATGATGTTAATCTGTAAAAGGTTAAATTATATCGAAGAGCATGTAAGACAGTGTATAGGTTATGGTGTTTTCATAAGATCATTACATACATCCTAAGACAGAAGAAACACTGAAGTAGGCCTACTGGCCCATACTAGGCAGGTTCTTCTCAAACCCAAACCTGCTCTGCCAAGTAGGGTAAACAATAATAAGATCATAAGACATGTTTTGCCCATGAAAGACATTATCAATTCATGAATATGTAAAGTTCTGGTGGACAAAACATCTTCTAAATAAGAAGACATAACCTGCACCTTGTGTCTTACAGAATAACATTAACTGTATACTTAACTCCACAAAGTATAATAATAGCTTCAGGGTAGTAATAGAAAAGCAATAGTAGGACGCGACTGTACGGTCTCCTTCCCTGAGGCTTCTGACCTAGCATATGACCAGTCTATAAGATATCATTGTAGAGTTTCCTAGAGTGCAAACCGAGCGGGCGGGAGCGAAAAGATAAAACCCTTAATTGTATTTTTGATATTTTAAAATATATATGAAAAATAGCAACTGTGGGGGAATAAGGAAACGTGGAATCCTAGCTTCGCTGAAATCCCAACCTTATGAAAGAAAGTCGTAAGAGGTAGTCAAAATCCCAACCCCATGAAAGAACGCCATAAGAGGTAGGCGCACAGAAGAACCCGTTTACCTTGCGACAAAAACGGGGGTCCCCGACCCCGAGGTCTAATCCCAGACTAGAGTCTGATCCATTAACCAATCCTGGGTCTTTTCCCGAGGCCACCCTTAGTGGTGGTGGTTTATTCGTCAGGAAACAAGTGTCTGCTGACATGGGTCTTAAGCATCCTCTGGTGTACCCCCAGCTAGGTTTTACACTCCATTAAAAAGAAAAAAGAATCACAGCACAGTAATGTATCCCAAGATAATATGATATCCATACGAGTATCCTAAAGATTTCCTTGATCCCAATATGCCCGAGAGACAGGCCACATGGCTAGGTTAGAAATCCTAGGGGAGGGCAGAGCGCGATGCGCCCTACCCTGGTTCTTCCTTACTCAAGGAACCTCCATAGTTGGTAAATTTATGGAATCAATAATTGCCGAAGCAATTCATAGCCATCTTGAAAGGCATAAATTGATTAATGAATCTCAGCACAGTTTTACAAAGGGACGTTCCTGTCTTACGAATTTACTAACTTTCTTCACTAAGGTAGTTGAGGAGGTAGATCATAGTATGGAATATGATATTGTGTATATGGACTTCAGTAAGGCTTTTGACAGAGTTCCACATCAGAGGCTGTTGAGAAAACTTAAGGCACACGGAATAGAAGATTTTTTTTCCTGGGTAGACAAATAGGCAGCAGAGAGTTTGCATAAATGGGGAGAAATCAGAATGGGGGCACGTTACAAGCGGTGTTCCACAGGGGTCAGTGTCGGGCCCCTTGTTGTTTACAATCTACATAAACGACATAGATGAGGGAATAAATGGCGACATAAGCAGATTTGCTGATGACACCAAAATAGGCCGTCCAGTTCATTTTATTGAGGACATTAGAGCACTCCAGGATGATTTGAAAAGACTGATGCAGTGGTCGGAGAAGTGCCAGATGCAGTTTAATAAAGACAAATGCAAAGTTCTAAATGTTGGACAGGAAAATAGCCATGACACATATAAACTAAATAATATAGCTCTTAATATTACGGATTGCGAAAAGGATTTAGGATTTTTCGTTACCATTAATCTGAACCCAAGACAACAGTGCATAATTGTTCACAATAAAGCGAACAGAATCCTTGGCTTCATAGCAAGAAGTATAAATAATAGAAGTCCTCAGGTTGTTCTTCAACTCTACATATCCTTGGTTAGGCCTCACTTAGATTATGCTGCGCAGTTTTGGTCACCGTATTACAGATTAGACATAAATGCACTGGAAAACGCACAAGGGAGGATGACAAAGTTGATCCCATGTACCAGAAATCTTCCCTATGAGGATAGACTGAGGGCTCTGAATCTGCACTCTCTAGAAAGGCGTAGAATTAGGGGGGGATATGATTGAGGTGTATAAATGAAAAACAGGAATTAATAAAGAGGATGTAAATAGCGTGCTAAAAATATCTAGCATAGACAGGACTCGCAGCAATGGTTTTCAATTGGAAAAAAATTCAGATTCAGGAAGGATATAGGAAAGCACTGGTTTGGTAATAGAGTTGTGGATGAGTGGAACAAACTAACGAGTACCGTCATAGACGCTAAGACGTTGTGTAGTTTTAAAAATAGGTTGGATTAATACATGAATGGGTGCGGGTGAGTGTGAGTTAGACCTGACTAGCTTGTGCTACTAGGTCGGATGCCGTGCTCCTCCCTTAAGTAACGTGACTGACCTGACTAGGTCAAGGCAGTGGCTAACGCGACGGTCTGGAGTTTTGAGACTCTCTGACCGCGGGTTCAATCCCGGCCGGGGTATGGTTTGCATTGGCTTAAGCCGGTGGGAGAATTGGACCTGCCTCGCATAGGCCAGTAGGCCTGTTGCAGTGTTCCTTCTTTCTTATGTTCTTATACAGACAAACAGACAGATACACACACACACAGTGGAAGCAGGATCCATTCATAGCTTTAAGCAGAGGTATGACAAAGTTCATGGTGCGGGGAGAGTGACCCAATAGAGGCCAGTGAAGAGACGGGGCCAGGAGCTATGATTCGACCCCTGCAACCACAACTAGGTGAGTACACACACACACACACACACACACACACACACACACACACACACACACACACACACACACACACACACACACACAAAATCGCTCAACTTAACTCCATGCCTCCTTCCGGTTACTTACTGAGTCAGCGAAGCTAACTCGAGAAAATGTAGGGTTTGAGTAGGTAATAGAAGTTACATGTCAGCTGGAGAGCGTAGAGATGTTTTATATTATCACACGCTATATTATCCACCTGTTTCCTGATCATACTTTATAGCGCATTTTCACAATGTACTAAATATTAAACATAAAAAAGTAATGAAACAATATAAAATAAAATCCTCACAGTGGCGTAAAGGATCCATCATGTCCGCCAGTTTTGTTTACATTAAGTAACGTCAACATGTGGGTCAGCCGTGCTGGTCGGGCCAGCTATTACACATGTTGCTACAGCTGCCCGCACAGCTCTGGCTAAACATATCAGACAACGGTATATGTAGGCGATGTCTCGGAGAACAGCTGCTGCATCTTACTAGTATTACAGAAGACAGTAACTGCCCGCAGCAGCAGCGGTAGTGGCATAACGTCAGCATTCTTAACACTACAGGATCACCGTCTGTTGTTGAAGATAAGTGTGGAACACACCGCCACACTCCTGTTTCACAAAAACATGTGAACGAAGGAACACTGAAGCAGACCTACTGGGCCTTGCCAGACAAGTCCAATTCGCACCCACTCATGTACCTATCCAACCTATTTAAAGCAACCCAAAGTTGTTGTCTCATTGATGCTATCTGGGAGTTTGTTCCACTTATCCACAACTCTATTGCCAAATTAGTACTTCCTAATATCCTTTCTAAAATCTAAGTTTTTCCAGCTTGAATCCAAATTGTGAGTCCTGTCTTGGTTAGATATTTTCAACACGCTATGTATATCCCCTTTTATTTATACATGCTTTCCATTAGTCATACTCTTCCCTAATCCTACTCCTGTCCAAAGAGTTCAAACCTATTGACTTCAGCCTATTTTTGTAGGAAAGGTTTCTAATACATGGGATCAACTTCGCCATCCTTCTCTATATTTTCGAGCGCATTTATATTCACCCTGTAATACGGAGAACAGAACCGAGCAACATAATCTAAATCAGGCTTGACCAAATATGTATATATAAAGTTGAAGTATAACTTTAGGAATACTTACTGATATGAAGCTAAGAATTTTATTATTTTTTTGAACATTTATGCACTGTCGTCTTGGGTTTAAATTTCTAACCAGAACCCCTAAATCTTTTTCGCATTCACTTAAACTAAGATCTACATTGTTTAACTTATAAATGTCATTTATTTCATTTTCCTAGGATTAGAACCTTACGCTTGTCTCCATTGCACTGCATCTGGCACTTCTCCGACTACAACATCAATCTATCCAGGTCAACCTGTAGCCTTCTAGTGTCCATATCAGAAATTATTTGACGGCCTATTTTAATGTCATCGATAAACTTACTTATGCCGCTATTTATTCTTTCATCAGTGTCGTTTATGTTATAAGTAGTGTGCCTGTGGCACTCCACTTACAACATAAACGACGCTGAAGTGGTGTGCCACAGGCACACCACTTCAGTATCGTGCCACAGGCACACCACAGGCACAAGTGGTGTGCCACAGGCACACCACTTGTAATAGCTCCCCATGCTAATATTTTCCTATTAATAATTAATGCAAACTCGCTGTTGCCTGTCGGTTAGCCATGCCGCTACCCAGGAGATAATTTCTTTTCCAGTTCTGTCTGCTTCTACCTTCTTAATCAGTCTTTTGTATGGAACTTCATCAGAGACCTTACTGAAGTTCATATGCACAATATCGTATTTTTTTTTCTTGGTTTACCACCTTGACTACCTTAGTAAAAAGGGCTAGTAAATTGGTAAGGCAAAAACGCCCCTTTGCAAAACCGTGGTGAGATTCTTTGATCAAATTATGTCATCCAAGGTAGCTTTGAATTACATCAAGAACTACTGACTCCATCAACTTTCCCACAGTAGAGGTTAGGCTGAATAACCTATAATTTGAAGCTAAGAACTTATCCAACTTTGTAAATATATATCACATTTGTCATATTCCATTTATCTGGTACAATACCTGTTTGTAGCTGTGGAAAATACTGTATATATTTTCCAGAAATTCAGTATTTATATGCAAATAGATGGCCATACTGTATTTAATAATATTTATGTCATAGAAAAACGGAAAGCCTGCGTCTGCGCAGACGAGACTCGCCATCTTGGTTTTGAATTTTGTACAAACGTTGGTGTAATGGGAAAAATTTTTCGTGCTCTAGAGGTTAAAATTGTGTTGACACCTCTCAAATAGGAGGCGAAATTGGTGAATGTGCATTCCTGCATAACTTGAGATATCAGACGACTGGACAAGACAGCTCCAGGAACCTCAGATAAGCTCTCTAGATTTGTGTGTAATTCTGGCCAGCATTATTTTCATAGATTTAGTTAGAGTGAGGTTTTCTGAGTATGATACACATTAATCTCCAGTCAAATTGGTGAGTGATATTAAGATATATTTTCCTTCTGTTATGTAATTGTGTATATATATATATAACCATTTATTATTTTTAATATACAGTCCACAAATTTATATATTTACCAGTATTCCTGGTGTATGTATATTTCATTTAATTAATAGGTCCAGAGCAACTTGTGGTTATGACAGTGGTAGGTATCGAAGGGGGACATTTTTTGCGACCTAGGTGTCTCAAATTCCTACTTGTCTATGTAACATTGATAAATAATAATTATCTTTGTTATCATTTACTGTTATGTACATAGTTACATTCAGATAAATGCAATTTTCCACAGTAGCGATATGTTGAAGACTAGCTAATAGTTTGCTAAATTCCTCCTTACATTTCTTTAGAATCTTGAAAACAGCTCGTACCTTGTTTGGCTTCAATCTGTCTAGTTGTCTGAGGGCCATGTCACTAGAGACTTTGATCGTGCATAATTTATTTTCTTCCTGACCAGTGTAATTATTGATTTCTAGGATTTCGTTTGTATCCTCCTGTGTAAAAACAGAGAAAATACGCGTTGAAAATGATACTTAGCTGACCTGAGTACATTTAAGCAGGTCTGTCTTTTTCCTAATCTAATTCTTATATACCTCATAGAACCCCTATTTAGACTCTGATTCCATCGCACCTTAATTTCATATTCTCTTGCTTTACTCCCCCCCCCCCCTTTTTTTTTAACCTGTCTCCTTAATTGAATATATTGTTCAGTAAGATGACCCTTTCCTCTTTTAATTCGCCTGTAAATAACTGTTTTTCACCCAAGAGATGTTTGAGTCTGTTGTTTATTCATTTAGAGTCATTCATGCTTGATCTAAATTCTCTAATGGGAATATATACAGCTTAGACAGTCCGTGCAGTACTTTGGAAGATGTCATATTAGTAACCAATACCATCAATTCGGTCCCCCTCACTATTTTCTCGGCTTAAGTTATCCCAGTCAACACTACTCAGGTAATCTCTTACTCATGTAATCAGCAGCGTGAAAACTGGGAACCTTAACTTTTGTTATCGTTATTAAGGTAATTCCATGAGATTTTAAAACTAAGTGATTTGAGGTCGCTTTCTCCAAGCTCTTCGTTAACCTACTGATTATCTATCAGAGAATCCTTGTTTGCCAGAACTAAATCCAGCAGGTTATTTCCTCTAGTTAGTTCTGACATAACTGTTGCAAAAGGCAGCCCTAGACCATTTAAAGTCGCTAGATTCTAGATTACCGGTCAGATTGCACCAATCTATTTGGCTAAAGTTAAAATCTTCAATTAAAATTACATTTTCATATCTAGATGCCTTTACATTTTCATCTTGCTTAAAATTAACTTTTTATTCCCTTCGAGAAACAGCAGCCAAACTGATTCCGTCTCTGCCCCTTCCATCTTTATATCGTTACTGATGCAACATTTTACATTTTACCTAACCTACATAGCAACTCCACCACCTTTCCTGTTGACTATCTGTGGAATATTCTATACTCCTGTATATGAAATTCAGCAGGCATGATCCTGTTTTTTTTCAGATTGAATCAGGTTTCAGTTATTGCAATAATATCTATGTTTCTAGCACAAGCATTTAGTCTTAGTTTATGTATTTTATTTCTTGCACTCCGACTACCAGTATAATAGACAGTTGATACTAAAGTTTTTACCTTGATTTCCTCCCGTCTCGTTTTGTTTGTAGACCAATTTTCCTGTTTTCATCAGGAATTATTTTATGAGCTATCCTGTATTTTGAACATTTGCCTAACATATATCTTGGCAGTTTTTGCTCTCACCGCTCCTGGTACTGTAACCCCTTTCTTTCACACACACACCCTAACCTTTATTTTCTGTCAGTTTAAAGTCTTAGATAATTTAGCAATGACTCCTTCCACTGAACTGGCTAATGTGTCACCCCTGCATACATATCATGTTTGCTATAGAAGTTATCCCAGTTGTCAGTGAATGGAACTGCAAGTTCCTTGCAGTACTTGTCTAGCTAGCATTTTGCCCCAGTTGCCTTAGACAGCCATTTACTGCCCACTGCCCTTCTACTCAAAATTCTACATATCAGGATCTCTTCCTTTGATCTAAATAGCTAATAGCTGTCTTGTAATTGACCAACAACTTTTCACGCTTGCGCTTCCCAACATGATTACCTCCAGCACTTAGAAAGATAATGGGATTGTTCCTATTACCTGACATGATGTTATCTAATCTGTTAACTATATCACACACACCTATTCCAGGGAAACATCCTCTGTCTTGCCTTCTTATCTCTTTACAGGAAGCCCGGTCTATATATTAATCTGAGAATCTCCAACAACAAGACTGCCCTTTTTCTTAAATGCTGAGACATTTGTCCTACCTGTCTCCTTATCCACAGCTGCACAATCATCTTGAAGAACAGCAAAGTGATTTCTGTCTCCTAACACAGCTTCAACTTTCTTCAGTTTCATCCTCCTCACACTTCTGGAAACCACTTTCCACTCATCACATCTAACATGTTTTTCCTTGTTTCTGCCAACCACATCACATTCCTTATTACACTTACCATCTTTCTTATCCAAATGAAATTTTGATTTCTCGTTGTTTTCCATAAGAACTACAACTTCATCCTTGAGAACTAGAACAATATCCTCTACAGCTCTTAACTCTGCTTCTAGAAATCTACAACGTTCTTGAAAGCTTATTGCACAACCCATTGTGTCTTGTGTTCAAACACCTTACAATTTCACGGGAGTATAAAATATAAAAAAAAAAAAATTCACGGGAGTCGCACAGGTTCACACAACCTCGCTGAACCACTGACCTATTGAGGCTTTATAGCCTCAACAGGTAATGTAATACTGTCACTTAGCTATGTTGACTTGGTGATTACCAGCTTTCCTAAATAATTTTAAATTAATAACTTAGATGAAATTATTTTTTTGTTAACCTTTAATTTATATGAAAAGCCCCTTTGTTTGCATCCACACTTTCAAATATGCAGCCCCGAAGACTGTTTACCTTTCAACTTCAATTTTTTGTTCCAAACGCTTGTTTACTGCTAATTTTCTGCCGCCATTCTAATCTTGACTTATTACCTTCACCACCATCAATATTACTTTCACCACCATCAGTATCACCACCACCACCAATATTACTCACCACCATCAACCATCATTGCCACCCCTAATACCAACAGTGCCAACATTACACTATCAATGTCATTCTCACACCATCATCAGTGCAACCCTCATGCCAACAGTTCCAACATTACACTGTCAGTATTATTCTCACACCCGTATGAGTGCCACCTTCATACCAGCAGTGGCAGCATTGCACTACCAGTGTCATCCTCATACCATCATCAGTGCCACCCTCACTGATGTTCTGACTTTAAATAATAAAAAAAGACGTTTTGCCTGCGATTAAATTCGGGCGGAACTTTAATTCATTCTCAGCTGTGGTTATTTGGTTTAACAGTTATTAAGACTGGATTTCAACCCGACTTTCTTGTACGTGTTCCCCGTTATATCTGAAATAACTGAAAACAGATATTGTTTTTTTATGCCGTTGAATGTTACTTGCTAAAAGTTGTTTCTTACTGTACTTCACTATACTTGTGATATATCTCATTTCAAAGCCTAGCCCTATCTATATTATACTATCACCCCGCCCCTTTCTTCCCTGCAATGCAACCCAAAGCAGTCACCTAATACGTATCCATGTTCCTACTTCTTGGTGAAGAGGGGCAGTAGGTGTAACGAGACTTGGTCATACGTTACTTTGCTGGTAATGAACTAAAAGCAGACGCGCGTAACAAAACAAATACGGAAAACAAAATGAGATTCTAAGGTCACTAAGCCCTGTGAATGGTGTTTAAAAGGATCTGGAAACACTTTATATAAAAACCTGTTCTCGAAATCTTAAATATTGATTTTTACAGATTTAAGTAATTTTAGGTTAGGTTAGGTTTGATTATACTGTCATCTATTCGCTAAAATTAAAAAATCACAACCTAATCGTAACTCTAGTAAATACAATATTACATACTGGAGATAAAGACTTTTGGAGATCGATCAGAAAACGAGGACCACTGAGTGGACATTACAATACACATTGATATATATTAACTATTTCACTCCATTATCACACTCACACATACAACTGTTGGCGCTACGGTAAAATATTACTTATTTTGATTAGTAGGATGGGCTGCATATAAATATGTAATGTTCCAGACACGCTATGAGAAATGAATGCAGTTTTAATGGAGCTGTAGAATCTTGGAATTCTTGCAGAATATTTTAATACTTCCGTGTTCCATTTGTATATTGCTTTCGTGTTTGGCTAGTTAATTGTCCTTAAAGCCTATCGACACAGGCGTCATTAAGGCTGCATGTCATTTGATCGCACAATCAAGTATACTTTAAACCCAGACATGGAGCAGTGACATTAAATTAAGCTCTAAGTGAATATGTAGAGTTGTATATCCCTCCACGTGTAGAATGTACTGTTCCTCTAAGTACATTCACATCAAGAGAATGAATGCAGTTTTTTCGCCTTAAGATATATTACAAGATACTAAGCACATATTTAGTTGCAATGATTGCTCATGTAAGATTTTCTAAAAAAAAAAAAAATAATGATATATTAGTAGACGTTAATGGATTCACAGCTTCAAGGAATTCAAATTTAAAAATTTGTACCACAAAAGTAATGTTGAGGAGGAGGGGTTCCTTCATGCTGGCGAAGACTACTGTGCCAAGGAACTGGAGCTATCCTCCCCATATGTGGATCAAACCTGATTAACTCCCATTCCTATGGGTTTAGTGTTTTCCCTTTAATATAACAATACATCTAGGCTGCTGGATGACCACGGCTGCCCAGTACACTATGAATAGACAGCACACTGAAGAGAACATTCTCCCACACCCCATCACTGGCCTCAAGTGCTTAAGTTACCATGAGCATCAGACGTGACTAAGGGACGCCAAGTCTGCATTGAGTCTGTTAAGTCGAGTTTTTTGTTCTGCCTTGGATGAAACGGCGTTTTGCCGACAAGTAAGAAAGATAAAGACACAAGATGCAAAATAAGCTTTTACTGGGACAATGTTTCGCTTAGAGCGAAATGGTGTCCCAATAAAAGCTTGTTCTACAACTTTTTTCTTTTAGTTATGCTGCCTGACGAACGTGATATGAATCTCAGCACAATTTGGCATTCTAGGAATCTAGGCTAAAACATTCTATATCCAAAATAGCTTAAAAGTAATAAATCACACTTTATAGAATGACATCAAAACACTGTGTGGTTTAACAAATCTATCTTAATACTACGGGTTAAAAAAAAGAAAAATGTGTTACGTTTTCAACCAGATTCATCAGATGTGAAGAGGGAATGAAGTAAATAACGGAAAGGGATTGTAGAAGAGAATGGATGAGCAAGAACACAGAGAATAAGAGGTGGAGGTAACTAAAGAGGTAACAGCTTCTGCAGCGGCTCGTTGCTGAAAATATGAGTAGCAGTAGACGAGCTGTGACACAAGGCAGTAAAGCCAAGGGAACAGCGACATCGGAAATGAAGGCGCCGAGGCAGGAAAACTGAGAGAGGACGCAACAGAAAAAGAATATCTGCAGCTGCATCTGGGGAGGGAAGACTGAAGTTACTTGTCAAGATTAATGGTGTCACCAGGGAATACAAACTCACTGGGAAAACGTGTAACTACACGGTCATAATCATGTTTCCTTAGCTTGTTTGTGGATGTTGGTCAGGGATAGCTAGCTAGCTAGGTCCAGCTCGCACCTCCCTTTCTCTCTCTCACACGCGCGCACGAACTGGCCCAGATCAGAAGAAAACTTAACAGTAAAGTGGTGTAGACAGCAATATGGAGCCTCTATTGCCTCCGTACAACGACTCACCACAGCTGGTGCAGTTTAACGGTGCGACAGTTGTGTAGGATGCAGGTGTTCTTGCTGTGCCCCGACGCTCCATTCTCACCGAAAGCCTGTTTCTTAAGCGCCTAAATCTAAGCAGTGAGAATGACGTTTAAGATTGTGTCCTCAGCTGCGGAGGGGAGGAGTGAGACTGGAACCGGTCTTTACTTTCTTTCTTCTCCACCCCCAACCTGTCCAGCCCAGTCCGTTCTAGCTCTATCAAACTCATCTACGCTCAACCCAGGCCTGACTACCTTTCCAGAACGCTCTAGGTTGCGTGAGCTATCCACGTACTTTATTTAGGTTAGCTTTGTAGGATTATTTAACTCTTGTTTATTAATGAGTCGTCGCCCTCGTGACCCGGTCCCAGGTCAAGCCTCCTGATTGGTGCCCAGAAAAATCAGACTGTTGGTGATAATATCCCACAGTCCAACATACATACATAGGCACCACAGCTCGACTGAACAGGAACTGATATGAGGAAATTATAAATTTCCCTCATGAAAACAAAGGTATTTTGATCGTTTTCCATGTATATGAGGGAAAGGTATTTATGTCTTGGTCCTTTAACACTATAAAAAATGTCTAAATGTTTTATCTATTAATGACTGCCTAACTTACTTTTAACTAGAGGTGCATCACTATGATCTTTGGCATTTAGTTGGTCATATAATTTGCAAATGTTTGCAGTGGTTGTGGTAGACAATCTTGTCTTGGGTCTCAGTCCAGCAGTTAGCTGCTCTGCGAAGAAACATTTTCTAGCGTTCTTTCCGCATAACTTCTCCAGTTTTCAGTGTGGCCTCTTGTTCTTGATCATGGTATTACTGAGGGGACTCATGAGCCAAGAAACTGGACTTAACCTTCCTTTCCTTGGATCGAATCCGAATTCTTCCCCATGATTAAAGTAGAATATCTATATGATATATATATATATATATATATATATATATATATATATATATATATATATATATATATTATATACATATATATATATATATATAAATCACATGACGCTCTAACCCACGGGACCACGCAATCCTACAGGAATCACGCACCCAGCAGAGCTAGGTGTTTTACGGTGATCCGAGGAGAAACAGTGGTGTGGGTGCCTCTGAGCTAATTTCATTCTACTCCCCGTTTGGTGTACTAGCCTCACGAGCAGTATATATATATATATATATATATATATATATATATATATATATATATATATATATATATATATATATATAATATAATATATATATATATATATATATATATATATATATATATATATATATATATATATATATATATATATATATATATATGTCGTGCCGAATAGGCAGAACTTGCAATCTTGGCTTAAATAGCAACGTTCATCTTGCCATGTAGGAGAAGTGAAAATTTGTGTATGCAATAATTTCGCCAAAATAATTCTGAACCTAACGAAAAAAATATATTTCACTGTGTTTGTTTAGTATTAAATTGCTGTAAACAAATCTAAAATATATTTAGTTGGGTTAGGCTAAAATAAATTGCTCTTCTTATAATAAGGTTAGGTAAGTTTTCTAAGATTCCTTTGGTGCAAAATTAAAAAAAATTACATTAACATTAATGAAAAAAATATATCTTCAAACGTATAAGAGAAATTTTAGAAATGACTTAATTTTAAATGAGTTCTTGCTAATTGACCAGTTTTACTTATTCGGCACGACATATATATATATATATATATATATATATATATATATATATATATATATATATATATATATATATATATATATATATATATATATATATTATTGTAACCATGAACGAGTGGTATTAATGAATAACAACACTGTGACTAGCCGAGGATTCGAACCCATGTCGCTTTGGTCCTCTTCATGGTGAGCGAAGATCACACATGATGCTCTGACCCACGGAACCACGCAATCATACAAGAATCACGCACCCAGCAGAGCTAGGTGCTTTACCGTGATCCGAGGACATACGGTGGTGTGGATGCCTCTGAGCTAATTTCATTCTACTCCCCGGTTGGTGTAGTAGCCCCTTCACGAGCAGTGTATATGTGTATATGTATATATATATATATATATATATATATATATATATATATATATATATATATATATATATATATATATTATATATATATATATATATATATATATATATATATATATATATATATATATATATATATATATATATATATATATATATATATATATATATAAACACGTCGGCCGTTTCCCACCAAGGCAGGGTGACCCAAAAAGGAAGAAAAACCACAAAAAGAAAGAAAAAACTTTCATCATTCAACACTTTCACCATCACTCATACATAATCACTGTCTTTGCAGAGGCGCTCAGATACGACAGTTCAGAAGTCCCTCCAAACTGCCAATATCCCAAACCGCTCCTTTGAAGTGCAGGCATTGTACTTCACATTTCAAGGACTCAAGTTCGGCTAACCGGTTTTCTTGAATCCCTTTACAAAATATTACCCTGCTCACACTCCAAAAGCTCGTCAGGTTCCAAAACCCATTCGTCTCCATTCACTCCTAACACGCTCACGCACACTTTCTGGAAGTCCAAGCCCGACGCCCACAAAACCTCATTTACTCCCTCTAACGTTTTCGAGGACGACCCCTACCCGAACCTCCTTCCCCTACAGATTTATACGCTCTTCAAGTCATTCTGCTTTGTTCCATTCTCTTTAAATGACCAAACCACCTCAACAACCCCTCTTCAGCCCTCTGACTAATACTTTTATTAACTCCACACCTCCTCCTTATTTTCACACTACGAATTCTTTGCATTATATTTACACCACACATTACTCTTAGACACGAATTCTGCACTGCCTCCAGCCTCCTCCTTGCTGCAGCATTCACAACCTATGCTTCACACCCATATAAGTGTTGATACCACTATACTCTCGTATATTCCCTTCTTTGCCTCCATGGATAACTTTTTTTTTTGTCTCCACAGACACCTCAAAGCACCAATCATCTTTTTTCCTTTATCATTTCTATGGTTAACCTCATCCTTCATAAACCCATCCACTGACAAGTCAATTCCCAAATATATGACAACATTCACTTCCATACTCCTCTCCAATGTGATATCCAATATATTTTTTTCGTTAGGTTCAGAATGATTTTGGCAAAATTACTGCATACACAAATTTTCGCTTGTCCTATATGGCAAGATGAGAGTTGCTATTTAAGCCAAGATCGCAAGTTCTGCCTATTCGGCACGACATATATATATATATATATATATATATATATATATATATATATATATATATATATATATATATATATATAGAGAGAGAGAGAGAGAGAGAGAGAGAGAGAGAGAGAGAGAGAGAGAGTCCTGGAAATGGGAAGTACAATGCCTGCACTCTAAAGGAGGGGTTCGGGATATTAGCAGTTTGGAGGGATATGTTGTGTATCTTTATAGATATATGTTTCTAAACTGTTGTGTTCTGAGCACCTCTGGAAAAACAGTGATTATGTGTGAGTGAGGTGAAAGTGTTGAATGATGACAGTATTTTCTTTTTTCGGATTTTTTTTCTTTTTGAGTCACCCTGCCTCGGTGGGAGACGGCCGATTTGTTAAATATATATATATGTATATATATATATATATATATATATATATATATATATATATATATATATATATATATATATAAGGAATTCGCAAGAGCAGGCGAAATATACACAAACACTGATCTCTGGCTGAAGGAGACTCGAACCTACGAACCTTGGAACAAGGTACGCAGTGCTATACCAAACTCACCACACTGGACAATACCTTGGCGTGCAGCTTGCGCTACACGTTGATCCAAGGCAGCCAGCCTTCTCCCTGAAAGCTGGCTGCCTTGGATCAACGTGTAGCGCAAGCTGCACGCCAAGGTATTGTCCAGTGTGGTGAGTTTGGTATAGCACTGCGTACCTTGTTCCAAGGTTCGTAGGTTCGAGTCTCCTTCAGCCAGAGATCAGTGTTTATATATATATATATATATATATATATATATATATATATATATATATATATATATATATATATATATATAATCCACTGTTTCTCTGCTTCATTCTTGTTTATATATTATGTGAATGGGTCTAGATGGTGTAATGTCGACAGTAGCGAAGAAATAGACACGCAGAACAAGCTTTTGATGGGGCTACGTTTCACTCCTATGTACTTTTAAATTTCATGACTTAGCGCTTCACAACTAAAAAAAAAAATGTCTCAGTAAAAGCTTGTTTTGCAAATTGTGTATTTTCGTCATTAAATGTAAACATGATAAATTATCATGATAAATTGTCATGATAAACCTAATTGTCTTTAAGTAATATTTGACTGCACAAAACTAGTTAGGCTTAAAACTTATCGCCTACCACTAGGTTATTAAAGCTGCAATTTAACTGTACACAAGCTCTAGGAAAACTGTCTTTCTTTAAATAGGTTGTAAAGCCGCCTCTCAGTGTATATAAACAGAAAAACGCCTCGCCATGTGTAAATACACACATATGTATATACGTACATTGATATACGCTTCGCTATTTGCAGAGATACCTGCATCGTTGTGTATGTACACAAATACATGCCTCGCTGTGTATATACACAGATACAAGCATCAGTGCACATACACAGATACAAGCATCACTGCACATACACAGATACAAGTATCACTGCACATACACAGATACAAGTATCACTGCACATACACAGATACAAGTATCACTGCACATACACAGATACAAGTATCACTGCACATACACAGATACAAGTATCACTGCACATACACAGATACAAGTATCACTGCACATACACAGATACAAGTATCACTGCACATACACAGATACAAGTATCACTGCACATACACAGATACAAGCATCACTGCACATACACAGATACAAACATCACTGCACATACACAGATACAAGCATCACTGCACATACACATATACAAGCATCACTGCACATACACAGATACAAGCATCAGTGCACATACAGATACAAGCATCACTGCACATACACAGATACAAGTATCACTGCACATACACAGATACAAGTATCACTGCACATACACAGATACAAGCATCACTGCACATACACAAACATCACTGCACATACTCAGATACAAACATCACTGCACATACACAGATACAAACATCACTGCACATACACAGATACAAGCATCACTGCACATACACAGATACAAACATCACTGCACATACACAGATACAAGCATCACTGCACATACACAGATACAAGCATCACTGTACATACACAAACATCACTGCACATACACAGAAACAAGCATTGCTGTATATACACAGATACGAGGGATACACGCCTTATTGTGTATATACGCGTGTGCGCATAATATATAAAGTACATTTCACATATAGTGTACAGTGAATGTACAAAGCTGTGACCTGAGAGTTAGTTATAAAGTCTGGCAGCTAATAATGCTCGACCCTGAACACTTATAAACATTTAACTTCACCTGCTGGCAGGAAGATTTTCCACTCAATATAAATTTATATTTAAAATCCAGAAAGTGAGATTTAATATTTGTTCGACAAAGACATTAATTGCAGTCTGCTGTTATCCTCACACCTTTCATGGTTACCCAGCAGTGCGGAAACAATGATGGCAGAAATATAGAACAAAATCTCAACAATGGAAACAACTCAAGAACACAAGAATGAATACTGTAGTAGGTCTACCAGACTCATGTAGATAACGACACATTCATAATTCAAGATATTTATGAAACGTTTCGTTAGTAAATGTCTTTTAACTGTGCATGTCTTTATCTATATACTGTACATGGCCCATGCTAGACAGGTCTAGCTCACACCCACTCATGCGCCCCTCCAGCCTTTATTTAAAAGTACCCAAAGTTCTTACCTCAGCCGCTCTACCTGGGAGGTTATTCCACTCATGTATAACTATTGACAAACCAATTCTTCCCAGTATCATTTCTGAATTTAAATTCATCCAACTTGAATCCATTGCTGCGAATCCTGTCTTCGTTAGATATTTTTAACACGCTATTTATATCTCCTCATTTATTCCTGTTTTCCATTGTACGCTTCAGTCTTATGTCCCCTAATTCAGCGCCTCTGCAAAGACTGCAAGTTCAGTGCATTAAGCTTATTTTCGCAGGATGCTTGAAATCAACTTTGTCATCCTTGCCTATATTTTCCTGCGCATTTATGTCCATCCTGCAATATGGAGAACAGAACTGAGCACCATAAATTAAATGAAGCCTAATCAAAGATGTATGAAGTTGAAGTATAACTTTACGACTTCTATTAATTAAACTTTTTTAGTCATCTGTTTGACTTTTGTTACACTAGATTAAATCTATATAATGTTATATATAGGTACCCATAACACTTTTGTGCCCTCAAGGACATTTTAAAACTGATGCAAGTTAGTTATGTAGCACCTTAATGAAAACATCTAAAATTTCTGAGAAATTTCCTATCGAGGAAGGCGAGGCTAGCCAAGCAGATGTGTAACCAAGTATTGGAACAGCGATGGCATGGTCAACTGGTGTCTGGTAAACACACACACACACACACACACACTTCAATACGCCTCAAGGAAGTCAGCTCTCGTAAGTGGAGATGCTTCGAGAGGATGTGAGAAAGTGGGTTAAGTGCCGGAACTGTTTGCTTGCTTCTACAGCATGAAGGTCTCGTGCTACTTGGTAACATTAGATACAAAGACAATATTGACCTTGGCAGAGAATGAATGGATACTACAGTATAAAGTGGAGCTGGCAAATGCACTGGTAACATATTTCGTTCTAAAGATGCACACCTGTCAGTTGTTGGCTGTTTGGTTAATGGGGTTTAAAGCCTATCGACTACACTAGTCATTAAGGCCGCATGTAACCTTTTCACCACCAAACAGGAATATTTTAAGCCCTAAAATAGGGATAAAAATAAGCTTTTAGCATATATGCGCTGAGAGAATTATTCCTTTCGGTGTATAAATCCTGTTATTAGCTGTAGTTTTGGTGATATTCGTCAGGACAGTCCTGACACATGTTTAACTGTTGTAGCAATATTAGCCAGGACAGTCCTGACACATGTTTAACTGTTGTAGCAATATTAGTCAGGACAGTCCTGACACATGTTTAACTGTTGTAGCAATATTAGTCAGGACAGTCCTGACGTATGTTTTTGACTTACTGGACTGATAACTCATTGTTTTTATAGTGTACATACGAACCAACCAACTTCATAATAAAATTAATGGATAGCCATATATATGCACCGATGAAGTGCTGTATTTTAATATCGTTTAATGTTACATGACAAGTTTTGTATTTCAAAATTAGTATATATTCTTCCTGAAGACAGAATACTGTCGCTGTATCTTTGGTTAATTGTGTTTAAAGCCTGGCGACACACATCGATACCATGCCCAGTCCTTCTAGAGCAGGGTAGGTGCCTGAGACCGAGCTTGCAGCTCACAAGACTGCCACTCCCATTAGCCCCCTTGGGGCGGGGATGGCACACCAGAGAGGCCTAGCTTCTCCCTGCGAGCTCCGTGAGGGGGGGGGGGAATGTGGCTAGGCCTGGGGACAGTTGGTCCCAACGATGAGGGGGGTACTTGTACCTCCTCCCATGGGAGACTTAGGTCTCAGACACTCCCTAGACACGGAGCCAAGGCCGGGCCACCTCATGGAAAAGGCCCGGGCCGGGAGAATACCGGCGAATTAACAACATAAGAAGAAGGCGACGCACAAGGGTTGTATTTCTTATCATCTGACATTTAACACTATTAAATAAGAGAAAAGTTCATAAACATATATCCTGGCAGACAGGCTCCACTTGACACCACTTGGTCAGCAGACAGGCTCCACTTGGTCAGCAGAAAGGCTCCACTTGACTCCTCACATACCACTTGGTCTCTGCTACTGCTACTAGTATTGTGTAAGACTAAGTTGTTTACGTACAGAAGTCGACGGACACCTAGGTACACGGACACAAGCATAGTACCGGCCAGTATAGCCACGAAGACAATATGCATAAGTTTTTATTGTAACAACTTTATCAAGTTATGACATGATAAAGCTCTATACAGAGGGAGCCGTTATCCCAGTTAAATCTTATTCTCCATACTGTGTTGTCACATATTTACTGCTAAGTAAACAAGGGCAGCAGATGTATGTCATGTTATCCCATAAGTCTGACTCGGCCCGGTATTCAGTCCATGTCTTTTTTGTGTTTGAATCAACTGCTCTACCACTGATGCACGGGTCACCTTTGCAAATTAATCTTTCAGAATGTTACCAGGATTTCAGATTACGTGGCTCTCCTTCACACGGGAACACTGAGACCACTCTCTCCTACCATCCCTCTAAGCATCAGTTTCATGCAAGGCCGTGTTGTCTACTTACGTTAGATTTATGTTCACGAACATCTCGCTTGAACTAGAAGATTGTTCTTATTTTCACGGTGAAGAGGTAAACTACATCTCCATTAATAATGACATCCCTGTGTTAAATACGTGTCTTATTTATAAATTTGTCAGTATTGTATAACATTAACGAATAATATTTTCCTGACACAGAAACGTAGTGAAATCTTGGTACAGAGTATATTTTCAACTCTATTGCCTACCTCTGGTCCAACTCTCGGACATGACCTACTTCCACTAGTGGGTCTCACCCACCTGTGATGATGTCTTCGATTGCTGCAACTCTCTTCTGGTTCGAGTGTAAAAGCTTACATTTTCATGCTTTTGCTTCAGCTTTATCAAGGCTGAGGGACTGATCACCTCAGAATTACATCTTTACTTCTTCCACCGTCTCCAGTATTTTTCTCTGCAGTGGATTGAAAAAAATCACTGGTTGGCAAAACTGTCCATCATTAAAGGTATCCATGTGTTACAGATATATTTTATTCTGTTCATTAGCTTGTAAGTATTGTGTACCATTAATCTAATTATAATCTCTTGACTGTTTAATTTTATTATATATATTTTTTTGTATTAGAATTTTTCTAGGGAATTATTTTTTAAATTTTGCAGCCGATTGAATTATTGCCAAGGATGCTAACCTCTCTCTGCTAGGTTACTTTTTTATTATTTTACTAATTTACTTTTTGCAAATGTTTGTGTTGTAAGAAAAATATATTGAAATGTATTGTGATATTTTGTAATGTGCACTAATGATGTGCTTAATTTTAATGGAAGGGAAATAATGCGATGGTTATTGAAAGTGAAAGGATGTTTGGGACAGTGTATGGAATGAGGGAAGGTAGAAGCGGAGGAGATGATTGTTGTGGAAAATATGGGGAAAGATCTCCCGTGGGAGTTAAGAAGAGCTCATCTTCACACCAGCTATCATGAGTCAGGCATGCCTCCATGCCCGGGCATGATGACGTCATGAACTGATTCGGCTTATGGTTGGTAGAACAGACCTGATGTGTGTGTGTACTCACCTATTTGTACTCACCTATTTGTGGTTGCAGGGGTCGAGTCACAGCTCCTGGCCCCGCCTCTTCGCTGATTGCTACTAGGTCCTCTCTCTCCCTGCCCCATGAGCTCTATCATACCTCGCCTTAAAACTATGTATGGTTCCTGCCTCCACCACATCACTTTCTAGGCTATTCCATGGCCTGACTACTCTATGACTGAAGAAATACTTCCTAACATCCCTTTGATTCATCTGAGTCTTCAACTTCCAATTGTGACCTCTTGTGTCTGTGTCCCATCTCTGGAACATCCCGTCTTTGTCCACCTCGTCTATTCCGCGCAGTATTTTATATGTCGTTATCATGTCTCCCCTGACCCTCCTGGCCTCCAGTGTCGTCAGGCCGATTTCCCTCAACCTTTCTTCATAGGACAACCCCCGTAGCTCTGGGACTAGTCTTGTTGCAAACCTTTGCACTTTCTCTAATTTCTTGACGTGCTTGACTAGGTGTGGATTCCAAACTGGTGCTGCATACTCCAGTATGGGCCTGACGTAGATGGTGTACAGAGTCTTAAACGAATCCTTACTGAGGTATCGGAACGCTATCCGTAGGTTTGCCAGGCGCCCGTATGCTGCAGCAGTTATCTGATTGATGTGCGCCTCAGGAGATATGCTCGGTGTTATACTCACCCCCAGATCTTTTTCCTTGAGTGAGGTTTGCAGTCTTTGGCCATCTAAACTATATTGTGTCTGCGGTCTTCTTTGCCCTTCCCCAATCTTCATGACTTTGCATTTGGCAGGGTTAAATTCAAGGAGCCAGTTGCTGGACCAGGCTTGTACCCTGTCCAGATCTCTTTGTAGTCCTGCCTGATCCTCGTCCGATTCGATTCTTCTCATTAACTTCACATCGTCTGCAAACAAGGACACTTCTGAGTCTATCCCTTCCGTTATGTCGTTCACGTATACCAAGAACAGCACAGGTCCTAGGACTGACCCCTGTGGAACCCCGCTTGTCACAGGCGCCCACTCTGACACCTCGTCGCGTACCATGACTCGTTGTTTCCTCCCTGTCAGATATTCTCTGATCCATTGCAGTGCCTTTCCTGTTATGTGTGCCTGGTCCTCTAGCTTTTGCAGTAACCTCTTGTGAGGAACTGTGTCGAAAGCCTTCTTGCAGTCCAAAAATACGCAGTCGATCCACCCCTCTCTCTCTTGTCTTACTTCTGTCACCTTGTCATAAAACTCTAGTAGGTTTGTGACACAGGATTTTCCTTCCCTGAAACCGTGCTGGTTGTCAATTATACACTTGTTTCTTTCCAGGTGCCCCACCACTCTTCTCCTGATGATCTTCTCCATGACCTTGCATACTATACACGTTAGAGATACAGGTCTGTAGTTTAGTGCCTCATGTCTGTCTCCCTTTTTAAAAATTGGGACTACATTTGCCATTTTCCATACCTCAGGGAGTTGCCCAGTTTCAAATGATGTGTTGAAGATCTTTGTTAATGGCTCACACAATATCTCTGCTCCCTCTTTAAGGACCCATGGAGAGATGTTGTCTGGTCCCACCGCCTTTGAGGTGTCAAGTTCGCATAGCAGCTTCTTCACCTCCTCCTTGGTTATATGTACCTCATCCAGCACTTGCTGGTGTGCCCCCCTGTTCTGATTTCTTGGAGTCCTACTGGTTTCCACTGTAAATACCTCTTTAAATCTTGTGTTGAGCTCCTGACATACCTCTCGGTCGTTTCTTGTGAATTCCCCATCACCCTTCCTCAGTCTGATTACCTGGTCCTTGACTGTTGTTTTCCTCCTGATGTGGCTGTACAACAGCTTTGGGTCAGTCTTTACTTTTGATGCTATGTCATTTTCATATTGTCTCTGAGCCTCCCTTCTTATCTGTGCATATTCGTTTCTGGCTCTTCGGCTGATTTCTTTATTTTCCTGAGTTCTCTGTCTTCTGTACCTTTTCCATTCTCTAGTACACCTAGTTTTTGCCTCCCTACACCTTTGGGTGAACCAAGGACTCGTTCTGTTCTTCCCATTATTTCTGTTTCCCTTGGGAACAAACCTCTCCTCTGCCTCCTTGCATTTTGTTGCTACATAGTCCATCATTTCTTGTACTGGTTTTCCTGTCAGTTCCCTCTCCCACTGAATGTCTTGAAGGAAGTTCCTCATGCCTGAGTAGTTCCCCCTTTTGTAGTTTGGTTTTTCCCAGCCTATTCCTGCTACTCTCTCCACTTGGAGCTCAACTATGTGTGTGTGTGTGTGTGTGTGTGTGTGTGTGTGTGTGTGTGTGTGTGTGTGTGTGTGTGTGTGTGTGTGTGTGTGTGTGTGTGTGTGTGTGTGTACCATGACTAGCTGCTGCCATCTGCAGTTCCAGTCCTTATGAATAGCATTTCTCCTTTCTCTCTCTCTCACACAGTCTAAAAATACATTGAGAATATATAAATCAACTGACCTTTGCGAAACACTTTCTAATGACATTATATATGTCAAGTAATTGTATCCTACCATGTCCAGGACAAATTTATATGAAGAAAGAAAAGTTACTTTGGTTAATAATAATAGAAACCTTTGTTTCTTAGGCAAATTCTATTACATTATCTAACTCCTACTATGGGAAAGGTTAAGTTAGTGACTTTTTTTTAGCTACCAGAAATAAAAGGCTTTTTTTTCTAATGTCCCAGAATATAAATGACACTTTTGCACAACCTATTAATGATAGAAATTTTACATAATAACCTGTTGCCCAGTTCAAAACACAAGGACATTCATTCATATCAACATTTACGTTCAAAAAGTTACCAACACAATCATATACACAATGATATTCACTTTAATCCCTATGTTTAAGGATTAAAGTGTTCTTGTCTCGTGGTGTAAAGGTCACCGTTCAGCCTTGATGACCTTAGTATGGTCGACAAACTTTAAACACCATTAACCCACCACCAACCAAAGGCAAGGAACAAAAAATAAATTAGAGAATCAATGATTATAACGAAATATGAAGAGTGACTTGCATGTTTTGAAGAGTGAGGATGATTGTAAGATTGAAGACTGCCACTGTTACATCCATGTACAATCACCAAACTCGTTAGGGTCATATATATAGCACCTGCTTAATACGATTTTGAAGGTACTTAGGATTGATCTAATAATAATAATAATAATAATAATAATAATAATAATAATAATAATAATAATAATAATAATAACAACAAATAGCAATATACTCCCTGAACATCCCTCACCACCATCACAATCCCCCACCACCACCACCATTCCCCACCATCACCACCCTATTTCCACCACTACTGTCCACCACCACCACGGTCCTCAACTACCCACATCACCAGCACCATCACCATTACCAGCATGCCTCACCATGAGCACACGCAGGGTGTGGCCACCAACACCACCAGTATCAGCATCCCCCACACCACCATCACAGGCAGGGTGTAGCCACTACCACCTTACACTAACCTTTGTCAACATGATCAACTTTCACACAACCTCTGTACTTATCACACAAGGTTTCTCCTATCACACATTTTCACTTTATTAATATTTTGGCAGTTATAATGTGGATCAAGGCGAGTACTGATGAGTATGTTTGTGTGTATGTGTGTGTGTGTGTGTGTGTGTGTGTGTGTGTGTGTGTGTGTGTGTGTGTGTGTGTGTGTGTGTGTGTGTGTGTGTGTGTGTATGTGTGTGTGTGTGTATGTGTGTGTGTATGTGTGTGTGTATGTGTGTGTGTGTGTGTGTGTGTGTGTGTGTGTGTGTGTATATAAAAAGGCTTCAGAAAGAATATTTGGATTTCTTCCTGAAGCCGTTTGAATATTCCACTTCCCCAACCACCTCATCTTTTCAATCTTTTTTATCAATAGGAATATTTTATTACATAATATAAGAACATAAGAACATAAGAACGAAGGAACACTGCAGAAGGCCTACTGGCCCATGCGAGGCAGGTCCAAGTCTCCTACCGGCTTAAGCCAATGCACCCAACCTAGTCAGGTCAGGTCACATTGACTTAAGGGAGGAACACGGCAACCGACCTGGTAGCACAAGCTATCAGGTCTAACTCACACCCACCCACATCTACTCATGTATTTATCCAACCTATTTTTAAAGCTACACAACGTTCTGGCCTCTATAACTGTACTCGGGAGTTTGTTCCACTCATCCACAACGGTACAGAAGATTTAAGAGAAACAATGCTGATACAAAGATGGCACATACAGTACATGAGGTGTGAGAGATACATGTCTAGTACATATTTTTACGTGTTTGTCACTGATTATAATGTGAAAATCTCATCCAGCTCCTCAGAGCTGGGGCTCGTGCCCAAAATACATCAGGCATTACCTCTCTGAACAGCCACACTGAGTCGCTGAACCAGAAAACTAGCTGCCCTGGGATCCCTAGTTACCCTGATGAGTTATTTGCCTAGCTCCTTAAGGAACTTAGATGCACTCTTTCCCCATGAGCCAAGGGTTTCTGAGCCTATAGGAACAAACATATAATGATGGGCAAGTTCTCCATGTTTTCTAGACTTTTGGGACTCCCTGAGGCTGGCGGCTGCCCTTCCTTCCTCCCTGGTGTATTGGAGATAGGTATCAGCCAAGGTAGATGCAAATGTGTAGTCCCACACCACCTGCTTACCGTCTGTCCGGGCTTGAAGGGTGATACCATCTGGACGCTTCTGGCTGACATCAGATCTGCATAGTTGGGGTGGCTCCCTTACTGCTGGGTATCCGGCTGTTATGAGGCTCCTCTTGATAATGTTATTAACCTTCTCATGTCTTGCAATCTTTCCCTCAGATTTACGGCACACAAATACACCTGTGTTCGGCGAGAATAGGGGCGGCAAGTCGAAGGGCAACACCAATACGGATGGTCTGTGGGTCGAGGCGTGTGCCAAGGCTGGAGTTGGGAACAGCCAACAGAAAGTCCCCCGCATGAGGAGCTCTCATTACCAGGAGGCAGGCTCCATCATTCCCTGACATACTCTGAAGCATTGCTGAGGCTATATTCTCCACACTTGGGCCATCCCAGTGCGACTGTTTGTAGTCGTTGGGGGGAAACAGGTCTGCTTTCAGAGCCCGTTAGATTATCCCAGAACACGGCTCCGTCAATGAACCTTTGGTCCTGGACTCCAATCTTGCCCCTAAGATGTTCAGGGAGAATCGCTTCTATGTATATATATATATATATATATATATATATATATATATATATATATATATATATATATATATATATATATATATATATATATATATATATATATATATATATATATATATATATATATATATATATATTGTCGAATAAGTAAAACTTGCGATTTTCGCTTAAATAGCAACGATCTTCTTGCCGAATAAGGCAAGCGAAAATTTGCGTATGCAATAATTTCTCAAAAATCACTCTGAACCTATCGAAAAAATATATTTCATAGTGTTTGTTTATTATTACATTTGTGTAAACTTATCTAAAATATATTTACTTGGATTAGGATAAATTAAACTGCTCTTGTTAAAATAAGGTTAGGTAAGTGGTATGAGATACCCACACCATGATGGTATGAGATACCCACACCATGGTGGCATGAGATACTCACACCATGGTGGTATGATATACCCACACCATGGTGGTATGATATACCCACACCATGGTGGTATGAGATACCCACACCATGGTGGTATGAGATACCCACACCATGGTGGTATGATATACCCACACCATGGTGGTATGAGATACCCACACCATGGTGGTATGAGATACCCACACCATGGTGGTATGATATACCCACACCATGGTGGTATGATATACCCACACCATGGTGGTATGAGATACCCACACCATGGTGGTATGAGATACCCACACCATGGTGGTATGAGATACCCACACCATGGTGGTATGAGATACCCACACCATAGTGGTATGATATACCCACACCATGGTGGTATGATATACCCACACCATGGTGGTATGAGATACCCACACCATGGTGGTATGAGATACCCACACCATGGTGGTATGATATACCCACACCATGGTGGTATGATATACCCACACCATGGTGGTATGAGATACCCACACCATGGTGGTATGAGATACCCACACCATGGTGGTATGAGATACCCACACCATGGTGGCATGAGATACCCACACCATGGTGGTATGATATACCCACACCATGGTGGTATGATATACCCACACCATGGTGGTATGAGATACCCACACCATGTTGGTATGAGCTACCTGCACAATGGTGGTATGAGCTACCCACACCATGGTGGTATGAGCTACCCACACCATGGTGGTATGAGCTGCCTGCACCATGGTGGTATGATATACCCACACCATGGTGGTATGAGCTACCCACACCATGGAGGTATGAGCTGCCTGCACCATGGTAGTATGAGCTACCCACACCATGGTGGTGTGAGCTACCCACACTATAGTGGTAAGAGCTACCCACACCATGGTGGTATGAGCTACCCACACCTTTGTGGTATGAGCTACCCACACCATGGTGGTATGAGCTACCCACACCATGGTGGTATGAGCTACTCACACCATGGTGGTATGAGCTACCCACACCATGATGGTATGAGTTACCTGTACCATGGTGGTATAAGCTACACACACCATGTTAGTATGAGCTACCTGCACCATGGTGGTATGAGCTACTCACACCATGGTGGTATGAGCTACCCGCACCATGGTGGTATGAGCTACCTGCACCATGGTGGTATAAGCTGCTCACACCATGGTGGTATGAGCTACCTGAACGATTGTGGTATCAACTACCCGCATCATGGTGGTATGAGCTAGCTGTACCATGGTGGTATAAGCTACCCACACCATGGTGGTATGAGCTACCTGCACCATGGTGGTATGAGCTACCCACACCATGGTGGTATGAGCTACCTGCAGCATGGTGGTATAAGCTACCTGTACCATGTGGTACAGGTAACTTATACCCACACCATGGTGGTATGAGCTACCTGCACCATGGTGGTATGAGCTACTTGCACCATGGTGGTATGAGTTACCTGTACCATGGTGGTATAAGCTACCCACACCATGGTGGTATGAGCTTCCTGCACCATGGTGGTATGAGCTACCCACACCATGGTGGTATGAGCTACCTGCACCATGGTGGTATGAGCTACCAACACCATGGTGGTATAAGCTACCTGCACCATGGTGGTATGAGCTACCAACACCATGGTGGTATGAGCTACTTGCACCATGGTGGTATGAGTTACCTGTACCATGGTGGTATAAGCTACCCACACCATGGTGGTATGAGATTCTTGCACCATGGTGGTATGAGCTACCCACACCATGGTGGTATGAGCTACCTGCACCATGGTGGTATGAGCTACCAACATCATGGTGGTATGAGCTACCTGCACCATGGTGGTATGAGCTACTCACACCATGGTGGTATGAGCTACCCACACCATGGTGGTATGAGCTACCTGCAGCATGGTGGTATAAGCTACCTGTACCATGTGGTACAGGTAACTTATACCCACACCATGGTGGTATGAGCTACCTGCACCATAGTGGTATGAGCTACTTGCACCATGGTGGTATGAGTTACCTGTACCATGGTGGTATAAGCTACCCACACCATGGTGGTATGAGCTTCCTGCACCATGGTGGTATGAGCTACCCACACCATGGTGGTATGAGCTACCTGCACCATGGTGGTATGAGCTACCAACACCATGGTGGTATAAGCTACCTGCACCATGGTGGTATGAGCTACCAACACCATGGTGGTATGAGCTACTTGCACCATGGTGGTATGAGTTACCTGTACCATGGTGGTATAAGCTACCCACACCATGGTGGTATGAGCTTCTTGCACCATGGTGGTATGAGCTACCCACAGCATGGTGGTATGAGCTACCTGCACCATGGTGGTATGAGCTACCAACATCATGGTGGTATGAGCTACCTGCACCATGGTGGTATGAGCTACTCACACCATGGTGGTATGAGCTACCCACACCATGGTGGTATGAGCTACCTGCAGCATGGTGGTATAAGCTACCTGTACCATGTGGTACAGGTAACTTATACCCACACCATGGTGGTATGAGCTACCTGCACCATGGTGGTATGAGCTACTTGCACCATGGTGGTATGAGTTACCTGTACCATGGTGGTATAAGCTACCCACACCATGGTGGTATGAGCTTCCTGCACCATGGTGGTATGAGCTACCCACACCATGGTGGTATGAGCTACCTGCACCATGGTGGTATGAGCTACCAACACCATGGTGGTATAAGCTACCTGCACCATGGTGGTATGAGCTACCAACACCATGGTGGTATGAGCTACTTGCACCATGGTGGTATGAGTTACCTGTACCATGGTGGTATAAGCTACCCACACCATGGTGGTATGAGCTTCTTGCACCATGGTGGTATGAGCTACCCACACCATGGTGGTATGAGCTACCTGCACCATGGTGGTATGAGCTACCAACATCATGGTGGTATGAGCTACCTGCACCATGGTGGTATGAGCTACTCACACCATGGTGGTATGAGCTACCCACACCATGGTGGTATGAGCTACCCACACCATAGTGGTATGTGCTACCCGTACCATGGTGGTATGAGCTACCTGCACCCTGGTGGTATGAGCTACCTGCATCATGGAGGTATGAGCTACCCACACCATGGTGGTATGAGCTACCCGCACCATGGTGGTATGAGCTACCTGCACCATGGTGGTATGAGCTACCCACACCATGGTGGTATGAGCTACCCACACCATGGTGGTATTAGCTACCTGCACCATGGTGGTATGAACTACCCGCACTATGGTGGTATGAGATACCCACAATATGGTGGTATGAGCTACCCACACTATAGTGGTATGAGTTACCCACACCATGGTGGTATTAGCTACCCACATCATGGTGGTATGAAGTACCCACACTATAGTGGTATGAGGTAGCCACACCATGGTGGTATGTGCTACTTACACTATAGTGGTATGAACTACCCACACTATGGTGGTATGAGCTAGCCACACTGGTGGTATGAGCTACCCACACCATGGTGGTATGAGCCATCCACACCATGGTGGTATGAGCTACCCACATCATGGTGGTATGAGCTAGTCACCATGGTGGTATGAGCTACTCACACCATGGTGGATAAGCTACCAACACCATGATGGTATGAGCCTGTCACATCATGGTGGTATGAGTTACCCACACCATGGTGGTATGAGATAGTCACACCATGGTGGCATGAGCTACCCATACCATGGTGGTATGAGCTACCCACACTGGTGGTATGAGCCACCCACACTATAGTGGTATGAGCTACCCACACCATGGTGGTATGAGCTGGTCGCACCATGGTGGTATGAGCTACCCACACCATGGTTGTATGAGCTACACCATGGTGTTATAAGCTCGTCACACCATGGTGGTATGAGCTACCCACACCATGGTGGTATGAGCTACCCACACTATGGTGGTATGAGCTACCCACACCATGGTGCTGTGAGCTACCCACACCATGGTGGTATGAGCTATTCACACCGTGATGGTATGAGCTACCCACACCATTGTGGTATCAGCTACCCACACTATGGTGGTATGGGCTACCCATACCATGGTGGTGTGAGCTACCCATACCATGGTGGTATGAGCCAACCGCACCATGGGAGAGACACATGTAAAGTCATAATATTTATTGATGACCTTTTGCGCGCGCGCATACACACACACACACAAACACACGCACACACACACACACACACACACACACACACACACACACACACACACACACACACACACACACACACACACACACACACACAAACACACGCACACACACACACACACACACACACACACACACACACACACACACACACACACACACACACACACACACACACACACACACACACACATAACAGTCAAGGACCAGGTAATCAGACTGAGGAAGGGTGATGGGGAATTCACAAGAAACGACCGAGAGGTATGTCAGGAGCTCAACACAAGATTTAAAGAGGTATTTACAGTGGAAACCAGTAGGACTCCAAGAAATCAGAACAGGGGGGCACACCAGCAAGTGCTGGATGAGGTACATATAATCAAGGAGGGGGTGAAGAAGCTGCTATGCGAACTTGACACCTCAAAGGCGGTGGGACCAGACAACATCTCTCCATGGGTCCTTAAAGAGGGAGCAGAGATATTGTGTGAGCCATTAACAAAGATCTTCAACACATCATTTGAAACTGGGCAACTCCCTGAGGTATGGAAAATGGCAAATGTAGTCCCAATTTTTAAAAAGGGAGACAGACATGAGGCACTAAACTACAGACCTGTATCACTAACGTGTATAGTATGCAAGGTCATGGAGAAGATCATCAGGAGGAGAGTGGTGGGGCACCTGGAAAGAAACACGTGTATAATTGACAACCAGCACGGTTTCAGGGAAGGAAAATCCTGTGTCACAAACCTACTAGAGTTTTATGACAAGGTGACAGAAGTAAGACAAGAGAGAGAGGGGTGGATCGACTGCGTATTTTTGGACTGCAAGAAGGCTTTCGACACAGTTCCTCACAAGAGGTTACTGCAAAAGCTAGAGGACCAGGCACACATAACAGGAAAGGCACTGCAATGGATCAGAGAATATCTGACAGGGAGGCAACAACGAGTCATGGTACGCGACGAGGTGTCAGAGTGGGCGCCTGTGACAAGCGGGGTTCCACAGGGGTCAGTCCTAGGACCTGTGCTGTTCTTGGTATACGTGAACGACATAACGGAAGGGATAGACTCAGAAGTGTCCTTGTTTGCAGACGATGTGAAGTTAATGAGAAGAATCGAATCGGACGAGGATCAGGCAGGACTACAGAGAGATCTGGACAGGCTACAAGCCTGGTCCAGCAACTGGCTCCTTGAATTTAACCCTGCCAAATGCAAGGTCATGAAGATTGGGGAAGGGCAAAGAAGACCGCAGACACAATATAGTTTAGATGGCCAAAGACTGCAAACCTCACTCAAGGAAAAAGATCTGGGGGTGAGTATAACACCGAGCATATCTCCTGAGGCGCACATCAATCAGATAACTGCTGCAGCATACGGGCGCCTGGCAAACCTACGGATAGCGTTCCGATACCTCAGTAAGGATTCGTTTAAGACTCTGTACACCATCTACGTCAGGCCCATATTGGAGTATGCAGCACCAGTTTGGAATCCACACCTAGTCAAGCACGTCAAGAAATTAGAGAAAGTGCAAAGGTTTGCAACAAGACTAGTCCCAGAGCTACGGGGATTGTCCTATGAAGAAAGGTTGAGGGAAATCGGCCTGACGACACTGGAGGCCAGGAGGGTCAGGGGAGACATGATAACGACATATAAAATACTGCGCGGAATAGACGAGGTGGACAAAGACGGGATGTTCCAGAGATGGGACACAGACACAAGAGGTCACAATTGGAAGTTGAAGACTCAGATGAATCAAAGGGATGTTAGGAAGTATTTCTTCAGTCATAGAGTAGTCAGGCCATGTAATAGCCTAGAAAGTGATGTGGTGGAGGCAGGAACCATACATAGTTTTAAGGCGAGGTATGATAGAGCTCATGGGGCAGGGAGAGAGAGGACCTAGTAGCAATCAGCGAAGAGGCGGGGCCAGGAGCTGTGACTCGACCCCTGCAACCACAAATAGGTGAGTACAAATAGGTGAGTACACACACACACATACACACACACACACACACACACACACACACACACACACACACACACACACACACACACACACACACACACACACACACACACACACACACACATACCAACACCAACAGGGAATATACCAACAAGTGTTGGATGACACACACAACTGAGCAGGAGGTGCAGAAGCTAAGTGACCTTGTTACCTGAAAAGCGATAGGACCGGACATCTTCCCGTTGGTCCTTAGAGAAGGAGCCGAGATGCTGTGTGTGCCACTAACCACAATCTTCAACACATCCCTTGAAGCTGGGCAACTACCTGAGGTATGGAACACGGCAAATGTAGTCCCCATCTTTAAGAAAGGAGACAGTGTAACTGACATGTATAGTATGCAAAGTCATGGAGAAGATAATCAGGAGGAGAATGGTGGAGCACCTGGAATGGAACAAGATTATAAACGGCAACCAGCATGGATTCAAGGAAGGCAAATCCTGTGTCACAAACCTTCTGGAGTTTTATGACAAAGTAACAGAAGCAAGACACGAGAGAGAGGGGTGGGTTGATTGCATTTTCTTGAACTGCAAGAAGGCCTTCGACACAGTTCCTCACAAGAGATTAGTGCAGAAGCTAGAGGACCATTGTGGCACTTTTGTACAATGAGAACTTTATTACCTAGATAATAAGAATGTAAGAAATAAGGAACATTGCAGCAGGCCTACTGGCCCATACTAGCCAGGTCCATGTCTCCTATCGGCCCAAGCCGATGACCCAACCTAGTCAGATCCAGGTCACATCCACTTAAGGAAGGAGCACGGCATCAGACTAGCACAAGCTAGTCAGGCCCAACTCACACCCACCCACACCGACTCATGTATTTATCTAACCTATATTTAAAACAACACAACGTTTTAGCTTCTATGATGGTACTCAGGAGTTTGTTCCACTCATCCACAACTCTATTACCAAACCAGTGCTTTCCTATATCCTTCCTGAATCTAAATTTTTCCAACTTAAAACCATTGTTGCGAGTCCTGTCTTGGCAGGAAATTTTTAGCATGCTATTTACATCCTCTTTATTTGTTCCTGTTTTCCATTTATACACCTCAATCATATCCCCCCCTAATTCTACGCCTTTCTAGAGAGTGCAGATTCAGGGCCCCCAGTCTATCCTCATATGGAAGATTTCTGATACATGGGATCAACTTTGTCATCCTCCTTTGTACGTTTTCCAGAGCATTTATATCAATTCTGTAATACAGTGACCAAAACTGTGCAGCATAATCTAAATGAGACCTAACCAAGGAAATATAGAGTTGAAGAACAACGCGAAGACTCCTATTATTTATGCTTCTAGATATGAAGCCAAGGATTCTGTTCGCTTTATTGCGAACACTTAAGCACTGTTGTCTTGGGTTTAGATTACTGCTAACCAGAACTCCCGAATACTTTTCGCAATCAGTAATATTTAAGATCTACATTATTTAATTTATATGTTGCATGGTTATTTTCTTGTCCAATGTTTAGAACTTTGCATTTGTCTATATTAAACTGCATCTGCCACTTCGACTACTGCATCAGTCTATTTAAATCTTCCTGGAGTGCTCTAATGTCCTCGTCAGAATGAATTCGACGGCCTGTTATGGTGTCATTGGCAAACTTGCTTATGTTGCTATTTATTCCCTCATCTGTATCGTTTATGTAGATTTTGAACAAGGGGCCCAACACTGACCCCTGTGGAACACCGCTCGTAAGGCCTTCCCACTCGAATTTTTCCCCATTGATGCAAACTCTTTGCTGCCTATCTGTCAACCACGCTTCTGTCCAGGAAAAAAATTCTCCTCCTATTCCGTGTGCCTTCATTTTCCTCAGTAGTCTCTTATGTGGGACTCCATCAGAAGCTTTACTGAGGTCCATATACATAATATCATATTCATTACCATGATCTACCTTCTTAAATACCTTAGTGAAAAAAATTAATAAATTCGTAAGGCAGGAACGCCCTTCTGTAAAACCGTGCTGAGATTCAATGATCAATTTATGTTTTTCAAGATGGCTGCGAATTGCCTCACTAATTATTGATTTCATAAATTTTCCCACTATGGAGGTTAGGCTTATTGGTCTATAGTTCGAAGCTAAGGACCTGTCACCTGATTTGAAAGTATCACAGTTGCCATTTTCCACTTATCTGGCACTATGCCAGTTTGTAGTGATATGTTGAAAAGATTAGCCAAAGATTTGCTAAGTTCCTCTTTACATTCCCTTAGAACCCTTGCATACAGTCATCAGGGCCCAGGGATTTCTGAGGTTTTAATTTATCTATTTGTCCAAGGACCATGTCACTTGTGACCCTAATTGTGCATAGTTTATTATCATCCTGTTCTACATAATTTATTATTTCTGGAATATCGCTAGTATCTTTCTGTGTAAAACTGAGAGGAAGTGTTAAAAATGCGTGCACACGTGTATACGTGCACACGCGTGCGTGTATACGTGTGCGTGTATACGTGTGCACGTGTATACATGTGTAAAGATTTGTGGACTTGCCGACAGAGTTAGTCAGTGCCTCTGACACTCCTCGCTACTATATAAGGGAATGAGGGTCAACCGGCCTGACACGGGATATATACACTGAGAGGTGTGTATTTCTTAGTGCATATACACTGAGAGGTGTCCATCTCTCAGTGTATATATACAATGAGAGATGTTTATCTCTCAGTGTATGTATATTGAGATGTATATCTCAATGTATATGCACTGAGGGATGTGCATAATTCAGTGTATATACACTGAAAGTTTGTATCACACAGTATACATATATATATATATGGAGAGTTGAAGGAGGAGGTCTTGCTTCTCCAGGAGGAGATTAGGAGGCTGAAGGTCCACCTCAATGGGTCTGGGAGAGAGTGTGAGGTGGCTGGAGTTGTGGGGAATGAGGCTTCTAGCAGTGAGGTGCAGTCTGTCTCTCGCTGTGAGGAGGCTGTAGTTGGGGAGGTAGCAACGGCTACCAGCAGTGAGGTGCAGTCCAGCACCTGCTACAAGTGGCGAGTGGTTCACAGTAATGGAAGGCGCATCAGAGTAAGGAAAGTTAAGAGTGAAGATCTGAAGGTAGGAAATCGCTTCTCTGTTCTTCAGGATGAATGTACTTCAGTGGCCAGTGAAGGTAAGGGTACTACTGCCCCTGCTAATGGAGGTAAGCGCATTCTTGTGGTTGGTGACTCTCAGGTAAGATATATTGACCGTGCTTTTTGTAATAGGAATAAAAAGATGAGAGATAGAGTGTGCTTCCCTGGAGCTGGTGTTGGGGACATTGTCAACAGGCTGGATAATATCATGTCAGGTAATGGGAACAAGCCCATTATCTGTCTCAGTGCTGGTGGAAATGATATTGGGAAGGGTAGGAGAGAAGAGCTGCTAGATAAGTACAGGTCAGCTATAGATTTCATTAAGTCTAAGGGAGGGATCCTAATCATATGTAGCATCTTGCCTAGAAGGGGAGTAGGAAATGAATGGTTGTCTAGGGCAATTGGTGTAAATTGCTGGCTAGACAGATACTGCAAGGAACTTGCAATCCCATTCATTGACAACTGGAACAACTTTTATGGCAAACATGATATGTATGCAAGGGATGGGGTACATCTCTCTGGGGCTGGGGTGGTAGCACTTGCAGACTCGATTGAGAAGGCCATTGGTGAAATGCCTATGATTTTAAACTGATGGAAGATAGAGGTATGGGTGTGTGTGGGAAACAAGCAGGTTGCAACACTTGGGTTGGAAACAGTAAATGTATAAAAGGCATTCAGCATGAAGTTATAAATAAAGACAATAGATCAGGTCAGCAAACAAAGGGGGACAGCAGAGGGCAGCAAGGGACTAGCTCCCTTAAGGTTTACTATACTAATAGCAGGAGTGTAAGAAATAAGATAGATGAGCTAAGATTAATTGCAAGTGCAGGAAACATAGATATTATTGCTATAACAGAGACCTGGCTCAATCTGAAAGATAGAGAGATGTCCTCTGAATGTCACATACAAGGCTATAAATTATTCCACACTGACAGGGTCAACAGGAAAGGTGGTGGAGTAGCGATGTATGTCAGAGACAATTTAAATTGTTGTGTTAGACAAGATATTAAATTAGAAGCGTCAGCCACTGAATCTGTTTGGTTACAGCTTCTCGAGGGCCGAGAAAAACTAATTTTGGGTGTGATTTACAGGGCCCCAAATCTTGATAGGGAGTGCAGTAAACTTCTATGGGACGAAATTCGTAAGGCATCTACATACGAAAATGTTGTGCTAATGGGAGATTTCAACTATAGACAGATTGACTGGAGCAATTTGACAGGAAATTTAGAGTCAGGTGACTTTCTTGATACGATCCAGGATTGTTTTTTAAAACAGTTTGTGACAGAGCCAACTAGGGGAAATAACCTCCTTGACTTGGTTCTTGCCAGTAGGGAAACACTAATTAATAATTTTGAGGTTAATGATGAGCTTGGGGAAAGTGATCACAAATCACTCAGTTTTAATATATCATGGAATTCCCCTAATAATGGCAATCAAGTCTCCGTCCCTGACTTTCGCTTGGCTGATTTCATAGGACTGAAAAATTACTTAGGTGGGCTGAACTGGAATGACCTGACTAAGGGTCAGGTAGGTGGTGATGGTTGCCGATATGATGCTTTCCAGGGCATAGTTCTAGCTGCTCAGTCAAATTATGTTCCAAATAGGGAAATCAGATCAAACAAAAATGATCCTAAATGGATGAACAATAGATTAAAATATCTGATTGGTCAAAAGAGAGGCATATATAGGCAAATCAAAAGAGGAGAGGGGCAATTGAGAAATCGATATATTCAGTTAAAGAGAAATAAAAAAGGGAATTAGAAAAGCAAAAAGAGATTATGAGGTTAAAGTTGCAAGAGAATCGAAGACTAACCCAAAAGGATTCTTTCAGGTATACAGAAGTAAGATCAGGGACAAGATAGGCCCACTCAAAAGTTCCTCGGGTCAGCTCACTGACAGTGATAAGGAAATGTGTAGAATTTTTAACACATACTTCCTCTCAGTTTTTACACAGGAGGATACCAGCGATATTCCAGTAATGATAAATTATGTAGAACAGGACGATAATAAACTGTGCACTATTAGGGTCACAAGTGACATGGTCCTTAGGCAAATAGATAAATTAAAACCTAACAAATCCCCAGGCCCTGATGAACTGTATGCAAGGGTTCTAAAGGAATGTAAAGAGGAGCTTAGCACACCTTTGGCTAATCTTTTCAACATATCACTACAAACTGGCATGGTGCCAGATAAGTGGAAAATGGCAAATGTGATACCTATTTTCAAAACAGGTGACAGGTCCTTAGCTTCGAACTATAGACCAATAAGCCTAACCTCCATAGTGGGAAAATTTATGGAATCAATAATTGCCGAGGCAGTTCGTAGCCACCTTGAAAAGCATAAATTAATCAACGAATCTCAGCATGGTTTTACAAAGCGGCGTTCCTGCCTTACAAATTTATTAACTTTTTTCACTAAGGTATTTGAGGAGGTAGATCATGGTAATGAATATGATATTGTGTATATGGACTTCAGTAAGGCTTTTGACAGGGTCCCACATCAGAGACTATTGAGGAAAATTAAAGCACATGGAATAAGAGAAATTTTTTCCTGGATAGAGGCATGGTTGACAAATAGGCAGCAGAGAGTTTGCATAAATGGGGAGAAATCAGAGTGGGGAAGCGTCACGAGCGGTGTTCCACAGGGGTCAGTGTTGGGCCCCCTGCTGTTCACAATCTACATAAACGACATAGATGAGGGCATAAAGAGCGACATCGGCAAGTTTGCCGATGACACCAAAATAGGCCGTCGAATTCATTCTGACGAGGACATTCGAGCACTCCAGGAAGATTTGAATAGACTGATGCAGTGGTCGGAGAAGTGGCAGATGCAGTTTAATATAGACAAATGCAAAGTTCTAAATGTTGGACAGGACAATAACCATGCCACATATAAACTAAATAATGTAGATCTTAATATTACGGATTGCGAAAAAGATTTAGGAGTTCTGGTTAGCAGTAATCTGAAACCAAGACAACAGTGCATAAGTGTTCGCAATAAAGTTAATAGAATCCTTGGCTTCATATCAAGAAGCATAAATAATAGGAGTCCTCAGGTTGTTCTTCAACTCTATACATCCTTGGTTAGGCCTCATTTAGATTATGCTGCACAGTTTTGGTCACCGTATTACAGAATGGATATAAATTCTCTGGAAAATGTACAAAGGAGGATGACAAAGTTGATCCCATGTATCAGAAACCTTCCCTATGAGGATAGACTAAGGGCCCTGAAACTGCACTCTCTAGAAAGACGTAGAATTAGGGGGGATATGATTGAGGTGTATAAATGGAAGACAGGAATAAATAAAGGGGATGTAAATAGTGTGCTGAAAATATCTAGCCTAGACAGGACTCGCAGCAATGGTTTTAAGTTGGAAAAATTCAGATTCAGGAAGGATATAGGAAAGTACTGGTTTGGTAATAGAGTTGTGGATGAGTGGAACAAACTCCCAAGTACCGTTATAGAGGCCAGAACGTTGTGTAGCTTTAAAAATAGGTTGGATAAATACATGAGTAGATGTGGGTGGGTGTGAGTTAGACCTGATAGCTTGTGCTACCAGGTCGGTTGCCGTGTTCCTCCCTTAAGTCAATGTGACCTGACCTGACTAGGTTGGGTGCATTGGCTTAAGCCGGTAGGAGACTTGGACCTGCCTCGCATGGGCCAGTAGGCCTTCTGCAGTGTTCCATCGTTCTTATGTTCTTATGTAAACAGGTGATTTCAAAATATGCAAAACAACCACTCTGAAAGAATAGAGAAATTCCAAGCGCTTTCGTGACTACTCACATTATCAAGGAACTATGATAATGATATGATAGTTCCTTGATAAAGTGAGTAGTCACGAAAGTGCTTGGAATTTCTCTATTCTTTCAGAGTGGTTGTTTTGCATATATATATATATATATATATATATATATATATATATATATATATATATATATATATATACATATATATACATTCAGTGTATATACATCGAGGTATGTACATCGGTGTATATATGCTGACAGTTTATTTTAATGCGTATATTCTGGGTATTAATGTATTTTTGCCTGGTGGTGTACTGGTAACCGCAGCCTTAATGACCCTCGTGTAGTAGACACATTTTAAACTTGATAAATCAGATAACAGGCCTCTCCTCACCCCCCCCCCCAACCCACCTGTCTGAGGGAGGGGATGAATCAGCCTCTCCTCACCCCCCCAACCCACCTGTCTGAGGGAGGGGATGAACCAGCCTCTCCTCACCCCCCCCAACCCACCTGTCTGAGGGAGGGGATGAATCAGCCTCTCCTCACCCCCCCAACCCACCTGTTTGAGGGAGAGGATGAATCAGCCTCTCCTCACCCCCCCAACCCACCTGTCTGAGGGAGGGGATGAATCAGCCTCTCCTCACCCCCCCAACCCACCTGTCTGAGGGAGGGGATGAATCAGCCTCTCCTCACCCCCCCCAACCCACCTGTCTGAGGGAGGGGATGAATCAGCCTCTCCTCACCCCCCCCAACCCACCTGTCTGAGGGAGGGGATGAACCAGCCTCTCCTCACCCCCCCAACCCACCTGTCTGAGGGAGGAGGAGGAACCAGCCTCTCCTCACCCCCCCCACCCACCTGTCTGAGGGAGGGGATGAATCAGCCTCTCCTCACCCCCCCAACCCACCTGTCTGAGAGAAGGGATGAACCAGCCTCTCCTCACCCCCTACCCACCTGTCTGAGGGAGAGGATGAACCAGCCTCTCCTCACCCCCCCCCACCCACCTGTCTGAGAGAGGGGATGAACAAGCCTCTCCTCGCCCCCCACCCACCTGTCTGAGGGAGGGGATGAACCAGCCTCTCCTCACCCCCCACCCACCTGTCTGAGAGAGGGGATGAACAAGCCTCTCCTCACCCCCCACCCACCTGTCTGAGGGAGGGGATGAACCAGCCTCTCCTCACCCCCTACCCACCTGTCTGAGGGAGGGGATGAACCAGCCTCTCCTCACCCCCCAACCCACCTGTCTGAGGGAGGGGATGAACCAGCCTCTCCTCACCCCCCAACCCACCTGTCTGAGAGAGGGGATGAACCAGCCTCTCCTCACCCCTTACTCACCTGTCTGAGGGAGGGGATGAACCAGCCTCTCCTCACCCCCCCACCCACCTGTCTGAGAGAGGGGATGAACAAGCCTCTCCTCGCCCCCCACCCACCTGTCTGTGGGAGGGGATGAACCAGCCTCTCCTCACCCCCCACCCACCTGTCTGAGAGAGGGGATGAACAAGCCTATCCTCACCCCCCACCCACCTGTCTGAGGGAGGGGATGAACCAGCCTCTCCTCACCCCCCCCCACCCACCTGTCTGAGAGAGGGGATGAACAAGCCTCTCCTCACCCCCCACCCACCTGTCTGAGTGAGGGGATGAACCAGCCTCTCCTCACCCCCCACCCACCTGTCTGAGGGAGGGGATGAACCAGCCTCTCCTCACCCCCCCCGTCCACCTGTCTGAGAGAGGGGATGAACAAGCCTCTCCTCACCCCCCACCCACCTGTCTGAGAGAGGGGATGAACAAGCCTCTCCTCACCCCCCACCCACCTGTCTGAGAGAGGGGATGAACAAGCCTCTCCTCACCCCCCCCACCCACCTGTCTGAGGGAGGGGATGAACCAGTCTCTCCTCACCCCTCCCCAAACCCACCAGAGAGAGGGGGTGAATAGCGTCTCATTACTCCCACTCCCACCTGTCGCACCTTTCTGAGGGAGGCGGTGAACCAGCCTCTCCTCACCCCCACACCCACCTCTTGTACCTGTCTACGGGGTGGTGAGTCACCTGTCAGTTCCCCCCGCCTCCCTGGTAACCTACTGGGAATTTAGGTAGGGAAAGGGGGAGAGAGAGGGGGAAGTGAGAGAAAGTTGTGGCGGGTGTCCTTAATTGACCAAGGTCACATAGATATCATTGTGTATGTGTATGAGAGAGAGAGAGAGAGAGAGAGAGAGAGAGAGAGAGAGAGAGAGAGAGAGAGAGAGAGAGAGAGAGAGAGAGAGAGAGAGAGAGAGAGAGAGAGAGAGAAATAGAAAGAGAGACAGAGAGAGAGACAGACAGACAGACGGAGAGACAACCATCAACCACATTCTTGATAGATAAACGGCAGCTTAATTATCATTTGTAGCAGCAGGTAGCACACATCTCATTCCTTGGATCAAGAGACCATTAACAGCTTCAAGGAACCTTCCAGGATGGACAGACAGTGGATGTAACCTTCCAGGAAGGACAGACAGTGGATGTAACCTTCCAAGATGGACAGACAGTGGATGTAACCTTCCAAGATGGACAGACAGTGGATGTTACCTTCCAAGATGGACAGACAGTGGATGTAACCTTCCAGGATAGACAGACAGTGGATGTTACCCTCCAGGATAGACAGACAGTGGATGTAACCTTCCAAGATGGACAGACAGTGGATGTTACTTTCCACGATAGACAGACAGTGGATGTTACCTTCCAGGATAGACAGACAGTGGATGTAACCTTCCAAGATGGACAGACAGTGGATGTAACCTTCCAAGATGGACAGACAGTGGATGTTACCTTCCAAGATGGACAGACAGTGGATGTAATCTTCCGGGATGGACAAACAGTGGATGTAGCCTTCCAGGATGGACAGTGGATGTAACCTTCCAGGATGGACAGACAGTGGATGTAACGTTCCAGGATAGACAGTGGATGTTACCCTCCAGGATAGACAGACAGTGGATGTAACCTTCCAAGATGGACAGAGAGTGGATGTTACCTTCCAGGATAGACAGACAGAGGATGTTACCTTCCAGGATAGATAGACAGTGGATGTATCCTTCCATGATGGACAGGCAGTGGATGTTACCTTCCAGGATAGATAGACAGTGGATGTGATCTTCCAGGATGGACAAACAGTGGATGTAATCTTCCAGGATGGACAAACAGTGGATGTAATCTTCCAGGATGGACAGACAGTGGATGTAACGTTCCAGGATGGACAGACAGTGGATGTAACCTTCCAGGATGGACAGACAGTGGATGTAACCTTCCAGGATGGACAGACAGTGGATGTAACGTTCCAGGATGGACAGACTGGATGTAACGTTCCAGGATGGACAGACAGTGGATGTAACGTTCCAGGATGGACAGACAGTGGATGTAACGTTCCAGGATGGACAAACAGTGGATGTAACCTTCCAGGATGGACAGACAGTGGATGTAACGTTCCAGGATGGACACAGTGGATATCACTTCCATACATGGCAGTAAATTAAATATAAGAGACTGAACCCGCGGTCAGAGTCATAAAACTCCAGAGCGACGTGTTAGCCACTGGACCAGCTGGCTACAATAAGATTCATCCAACTAGGTATATTTATACACCATAGGAAGGTTAGCATAGGCACCACTGTGACCACAAATACAAGTTTTTACAGACGAATCTCCCGCCAGCGTGGCTATGACGAACTCTAGCTCAAGTCCCCTCAAAGCCGTCACCATGACTCAAGAAATCATGACACGATTGCAAATAAACAATACCACGGGTGGGGATAGAACCAGCGGTCTGGTTTGTTTGCAATAGTGTCATTACGATTTCGTGAGTTATGAGACTCCCACATACTAACAATCTACTCAGCAGATTGGAATCTAAGAGATGGGGCTAGGAGCTGCACTCTACCCATACAAACAAATGTACGATCCCTAAGAGTTCAATACTTCCCCGTGAATCAAATAATGATTAATAAATAATATAAGAATAAATAATAATAAGTAATAATAATAACAACACAATAATAATATCACAATAATAATAACAACACAATAACCCAATAATAATAATAATAATAATAGGCTAAGAGGAGGTTTTCTTTTCCTTGTGAAAGACAGCAGCAAGTGTGGTGACAGGTGCAGTAAGTAAATATAAGAATGTAAGAACATTGCACCAGGTGTGCTGGCCCATGTTAGACAGGTCCAGAACCCACCTTCACGTACTACTACAACCTGTTTATAAAGGTACCTAAAGTTGTTGCTTCAGTCACGCTACTCGGGAGCTTATTCCACTCAGCCACAACTCTTACCAGACCACGACTTTCCTATATCCTCGGCCTGGTCGGTCACAGACCGGGCCGCGGGGCATTGCCCCCCCCCCGAAACCCTCTCCAGGTATACTCCAGGTTAGCCAAAAATTTTCCAACTTGAACCCACTGATGCGAGTCGTGACTTGGGGAAAATAACCTTACATTTTTCTCTGCATTAAAGTGCATCGGCCATTCCGTTGAGCACAACATCAACATCTTTCTGTGAGTGTAGCAACAGTGACAGATTTAGTGAGTAAAGTGACAGTGACAAATTTAGTGAGTAAAGCGACAGTGACAGATTTAGTGAGTATAACGACAGTGACAAGTGTAGTGAGTATAGCGACAGTGACAGATGTAGTGAGTATAACAACAGTGACAAGTGTAGTGAGTATAGCGACAGTGACAGATGTAGTGAGTATAACGACAGTGACAAGTGTAGTGAGTATAGCGACAGTGACAGATGTAGTGAGTATAACAACAGTGACAAGTGTAGTGAGTATAGCGACAGTGACAGATGTAGTGAGTATAGCAACAATGACATGTAATGAGTGTAGCGAGTGACAGGTGTTGGAGTAAAGGTGCCACCTACGACGGGTGACTAACACTCTGGTACATGTTTACCAGGGGCAGCTGATATGATTAGATTTGCCCCTAAGTCTGGCCCCTGCCAGGAATCACACCCAGCTCCTTCCTGTTGTTAACTGAAAGCTCTGACACAAAGCTACTGCAGCTGAATTTCACAGCCAGCATCAATGACTTTGTCACTGTTGAGGTCAAATGTAACCACAGCACAGTAATTAGGTGCTTCCGCATTCCCCCGCTCCTAACGACACCTCCCCTGACCACCCCCCACCACAACATCCTCTCTTTTCCCACTGGGTATGGGGAGGGGGTAGGAAGTGTTAGTTGGGGTGTGGAAGTTTTGCTAGTTCGTTGAGCGTCACACCCAGCAGGGCGTCACGGCTGCGTCACTCATCACGGGGTTAATACCACACTTAGCAGGGCGTCACGGGGTTAATACCACACCTAGCAGGACGTCATGGGGCCAGCACCACACCTGGCAAGGGGGATCAACACCACACCTAGCAAGGGGTCACTACTATACCTAGCAAGGGGACCACTAGCACACCCAACAGGGTGTCACGGGGTCACTACCACACCCAGCAGGGTGTCACGGATCACTACTACACCCAGCAGGGTGTCACGGGTCACTACCACACCCAGCAGGGTGTTTGCCTGGAGAGAGTTCCGGGGGTCAACGCCCCCGCGGCCCGGTCTGTGACCAGGCCTCCTGGTGGATCAGAGCCTGATCAACCAGGCTGTTACTGCTGGCTGCACGCAAACCAACGTACGAGCCACAGCCCGGCTGGTCAGGCACCGACTTTAGGTGCTTGTCCAGTGCCAGCTTGAAGACTGCCAGGGGTCTGTTGGTAATCTCCCTTATGTATGCTGGGAGGCAGTTGAACAGTCTCGGGCCCCTGACACTTATTGTATGGTCTCTTAACGTGCTAGTGACACCCCTGCTTTTCATTGGGGGGATGTTGCATCGTCTGCCAAGTCTTTTGCTTTCGTAGTGAGTGATTTTCGTGTGTAAGTTCGGTACTAGTCCCTCTAGGATTTTCCAGGTGTATATAATCATGTATTTCTCCCTCCTGCGTTCCAGGGAATACAGGTTTAGGAACCTCAAGCGCTCCCAGTAATTGAGGTGTTTTATCTCCGTTATGCGCGCCGTGAAGGTTCTCTGTACATTTTCTAGGTCAGCAATTTCACCTGCCTTGAAAGGTGCTGTTAGTGTGCAGCAATATTCCAGCCTAGATAGAACAAGTGACGTGAAGAGTGTCATCATGGGCTTGGCCTCCCTAGTTTTGAAGGTTCTCATTATCCATCCTGTCATTTTTCTAGCAGATGCGATTGATACAATGTTATGGTCCTTGAAGGTGAGATCCTCCGACATGATCACTCCCAGGTCTTTGGCGTTGGTGTTTCGCTCTATTTTGTGGCCAGAATTTGTTTTGTACTCTGATAAAGATTTAATTTCCTCGTGTTTACCATATCTGAATAATTGAAATTTCTCATCGTTGAACTTCATATTGTTTTCTGCAGCCCACTGAAAGATTTGGTTGATGTCCGCCTGGAGCCTTGCAGTGTCTGCAATGGAAGACACTGTCATGCAGATTCGGGTGTCATCTGCAAAGGAAGACACGGTGCTGTGGCTGACATCCTTGTCTATGTCGGATATGAGGATGAGGAACAAGATGGGAGCGAGTACTGTGCCTTGTGGAACAGAGCTTTTCACCGTAGCTGCCTCGGACTTTACTCTGTTGACGACTACTCTCTCTGTTCTGTTAGAGGAAATTATAGATCCATCGACCGACTTTTCCTGTTATTCCTTTAGCACGCATTTTGTGCGCTATTACGCCATGGTCACACTTGTCGAAGGCTTTTGCAAAGTCTGTATATATTACATCTGCATTCTTTTTGTCTTCTAGTGCATCTAGGACCTTGTCGTAGTGATCCAATAATTGAACAGACAGGAGCGACCTGTTCTAAACCCATGTTGCCCTGGGTTGTGTAACTGATGGGTTTCTAGATGGGTGGTGATCTTGCTTCTTAGGACCCTTTCAAAGATTTTTATGATATGGGATGTTAGTGCTATCGGTCTGTAGTTCTTTGCTGTTGCTTTACTGCCCCCTTTGTGGAGTGGGGCTATGTCTGTTGTTTTTAGTAACTGTGGGACGACCCCCGTGTCCATGCTCCCTCTCCATAGGATGGAAAGGGGCTTCTTGCAGTTCTTGATGAACACGGAGGTCCATGAGTCTGGCCCTGGGGCAGAGTGCATGGGCATGTCACAGGGTCACTACCACACCCAGCAGGGTGTCACGGGGTCACTACTACACCCAGCAGGGTATCAGGGATCACTACACCCAGCAGGGTGTCACGGGGTCACTACCACACCCAGCAGGGTGTCACGGGGTCACTACCACACCCAGCAGGGTGTCACGCGGTCACTACCACACCCAGCAGGGTGTCACGGGGTCACTACCACACCCAGCAGGGTGTCACGCGGTCACTACCACACCCAGCAGGGTGTCACGGGGTCACTACCACACCCAGCAGGGTGTCACGGGGTCACTACCACACCCAGCAGGGTGTCGCTACCACATCCATCAGGGTGTCACGGGGTCACTACTACACCCAGCAGGGTGTCACGGATCACTACTACACCCAGCAGGGTGTCACGGGGTCACTACCACACCGAACAGGGTGTCACGGGGTCACTACCACACCCAGCAGGGTGTCACGGGGTCACTACCAAACCGAGCAGGGTGTCACGGGGTCACTACCACACCCAGCAGGGTGTCACGGGGCCACTACCACACCCAGCAGGGTGTCACGGGGTCACTACCACACCCAGCAGGGTGTCACGGGGTCACTACCACACCCAGCAGTGTCACTACCACACCCAGCAGGGTGTCACAGGGGTACTACCACACCCAGCAGGGTGTCACGGGGTCACTACCACACCCAGCAGGGTGTCACGGGGTCACTACTACACCCAGCAGGGTGTCACGGGGTCACTACCACACCCAGCAGGGTGTCACGGGGTCACTAGCACACCCAGCAGGGTGTCACGGGGTCACTAGCACACCCAGCAGGGTGTCACGGGGTCACTACTACACCCAGCAGGGTGTCACGGGGTCACTACCACACCCAGCAGGGTGTCACGGGGTCAGCCATGGCTGAGCTCGGCAAATCTTCCAACAGAGAATTAATTCAGTCACTTCGTGATCCGAGGAAGGTATTCCCGCAGTGCATCACCTCCAGCCCCCTGTACCTCAGTGCATGCCAAAAGGAATAGTGTAGAGTGCGGTATAAGTTTCCCATACGGTTAAATACTAGCAGTGAAGATTTGAGATGACTCAAAAGAGGTATTCTCAGGTTATCTTCAAAACTTGTCTAACTTATAGACACAACTGACTTCTACTAGTGGTTTTGTCCGCTGGTGACTCCGTCTACCACTGTTCCACCTCATGTGTCATCAGTATATAAGCCCATCTCCTTGAATATGCTACACTTTTGTCAAGACTGATGGACTGAACACATCGATTTCAGGCTGAGGGACTGATTACCTCAAACTCCTCCTCGTCTTCCACCTTTCTTTGCATTGGACTGAAGAAGCCACTGCATGGCGAAACGTATCCAGGATAAAGATACCCAAATGTTGCACAAGTGTCTCATTTATCAATGGCTTGATCATACAGGCTGTTGGTGCTAGTTGCATACAGTCCAGATGATGAGTAACTAACTCGAAACTTATTCAACTCCATCTTAAAGACAGCTAGGAGGTCTTTTGGTAATTCCCCTTATGTATGAAGATAAGGTGTTGAAGAGTCTTCTTCCCTTCACACTTAAGCTGTTTTTTTTTGGTATATTCTCTGCATCTCTGCAGGGAATAATTTCAGTGTGCAGATTTGAGACGAATCCCTTCATAATTTCGTAGGTGTAAATTACTGTGTATCATTCTTGTTTATGTATCAGAGAGAAAAGTTTGTAAGACTTCAGGCGTCCACAACAATTTTGACGCTTGACTGAGTTTATGCATGTAATGAAGGTTCTCTGTACATTCTCCAGTTTCGCGATTTAATGGGAAGGAAAACCCACAAAACGTACATAACGAAATGGATGGTGCCTCTAATGGAAACTGATGGAGACTGTGATGGAAAATCTCATGAATAAAGACATGAAGAATGAGAGGGAATGAACCAGTGTTACTGGACCTGATCTTTACACTAAACGATGCAGATGTAGAAGAAATTGATTATGAAGTTCCACTAAAGGTTTGTGACTCCATGATAGCGAGATTTAAGTATTTGCTGGAAGTAAAATTAATTAAAGAGAAATACAGAATGAAAGAAATGTCGTAAACCAGACTACAGGAGCGGGGACTACTGCAATATGAGGAAGTTTCCGTGGGAGGTTTACTGAGCAATACAACTGAAAGGAATGGCAACAGTGAAAAGATGGAAAGATTAGCTGAGAAAGATTGGGAGGAGGAAAGAAAAAAATCATTGCAAGAGGACAGGCAGCAGGGAAAAGAGAGAGCCCATGATTCATCCAGAAGTGAAAGGTAGCAAGAGTGAGATATACAGTACAGTAGTAAAAAGAGGTGCATAGCGACTGTTCGAAAATATATTAATGAGGGGAAAAAATTAAACTAAAGAAACTAAAGCTGCTCCACTTGTCAACTTATGATGGCTAAGAATTCAGGTGATAAGACTAAAGAATGAGAATTCAGAGCTCTATATAACAGGAGTATAACAGTGACCAGTATTACCACAAGGGAAATAGTAAAGAAGTTGCTATGTAAACAAGACACCTGACAATCTCTTACCATAGATACCGAGCAGACGTGCAGAGGATCTGTGTTTTGTCGAAAATAACTTGCAAATAATTGGAATTGCGGCACCTGCTTGAAAGCTGGAAAACAATGAATGTCGTACTAATTTTTTTAACCAGGAAGAAATACAGGCAATCATGACCTGTATACTCCACGGTAAAGGAAAGGGAAATTGGATGGGTATTGTAGCACCTGTAGACGAACAGTCGTAAATGACAGCTAATAAAGTTTCAGTTACATAAAATATTATTTAACGTGCTGAAGTTCTATAACAGTAATGGATATAAAGCAGGAGAGAGATGGAAGAATTGTATTTTTCCTTGACTGAAAGGTAGCATTTGACACTACCACATCAGAAGTTGAGATAGTGGAAAAAGCCCTACAATACCAGGAGTCTACCAATAACGAGACAACAACAACCAACAGCAGTATCATAACTCACTACATCAACATTACCACTAACATCACCATAAAACACCACTAACACCATAAAACACCACAAATGTAGACAGCCTGTACTGTCTGCACAGACAGCCATGCTGTCTGCCAGCTGAGTTCATATTTCGTGCCATGCTGGTGCTGGCACCTATAGGCCTACCACTTCAGTATGCTCACCCCTGCCTCTGCCTCAATCACTCAGCGGCCTAGACTCAGACAACAGCTCCTACTCCTCTTTCCCTCGTGGGCATGGCCCTCCCGGGCCATGGGCACAAACACACAAGCCTGTGTACCCACCACGACTTTGCAAATAAAGAAGCCTCTGAAGCCTTTATCATTACTCCCCGCTACCAAGAATCGCCAATAAACCTATAAAACATTGGTGGAAGTGGTGGTCGCAGCAAGTGTGTTTGCCCAGAGAGAGGAAGGAAGAGGGATGAAGTCATCTTTGCTTCATCACCCTGCACAAGAAGCATCCATCTCTCAACAAGTTATCCTGATGCTGTGTCTGCATGTTTCAGCATCCAGACACAGGTATAAGCAGGATTTAGCCGAAATTTCCCGAATTTCTTCGAATATTGTAAGTGGCATCCCTGTGACTTCACGCCACAGCATCCCACGCTGTTTTTTCAAGTCACGTGTTCAGCGTATGGCTCTGCCATTGTTCAGCTCAGCACAGCTATTTCAGCAAGTCAGAGGTGAGTTTGTGGTGATTTCTGCATTCAGTGTGAGTGTCTCCCTGTGTTTGTGGGTGGGAGAGGAGGAAGTGGCCGTTCTTTGCCTCGCCCACGCTCGCCCTGCTGTACACTCACACCTCACCAGCCTACCATACACCACCATGCCATCACTCCCGCTGTTGTGTTTTCTGCTGTTTTCCGTGTGAATTCATTGCCAGAGCTGTGTATCTGAGTGCCTGAGGCCACTCGAAGCTACGTGGATCACCAAGCCACGTAGATCAGCAAGCCACGTGGAGCAAGCCATGTGGAGCAAGCCACACGGAGTGTCAACAGTGTCACGTGGATCTACAAGCCACGTGAGTTACTGAGCCAGACGTCCTAGGCCACATGCTGTGGTCTGCTGCCCGCATCACTCCTATGACGTCACCCACGATGCTGCCCGACTTCATGATGTCACGATGTCTGCCTGACCTCACCTTGAGATGTCTGCTGACATCACCATGCTGATGTCACCTCGCAACATCACGCCTGACATCACATGATGTCATATCGAGTGTTCTAGTAATTATTTCAGTATTGTTGAGAAGATTGAGAGAAGACATATGTCATGTGTTAATTCCTCTCAGTCAGTGTTCTCACATGTTCATGTATAGCTTAGTGTCGATTTTTGCACAGAAAAGCGTAATTTGCTAATGTAAGCCATGTAGTACCGCATGTGCAGTGTGGGTGTGTGCAGTTTTTCGTGTGTCCTGTGTGGTCTTGAGCCCAGAGCACTGTGTAGCACCTCATGTTACTTGTCACCCAGTGTGACCCGCACATTTGACAGCTGATATTAGTCAGCCCCGAGTGTCCGAGCCTCTTGTACAGAAAGCTCTTATTGTTCGCCGCTTGTGATGTCCTGCAGAATCGTACCTGCTACGATTCCCATCGAGATTTGTTTCACTTCACCTCCAGACCTTCAGAGTGCAGTTATATGTAGAGAAACAAGTCTGGGGATGCTTAGACTAACTTCTGCTATAACTCCAACTGCTGAGAGAATGACACTCATCAAGGCGCAGTTTAAGCCCTGTCGGCAGGCACCGTGTCAGCCTCGTGTCAAGCTTCAGTGAGCAGCCTGCACAAAGATGATGTCACTTTGACTGCTATCTCGCTCACTGCAGTATGGTGTATGCTGTTATGACTCCCAGATGTTTCGCTGAGTCGTCTCTGCCATGACTCACCCCACGTTTGCCGGCAGTGACAGCCCCAGCGACATTACCAGTCGAGAAATGTCCTGAGTCACTTGCCAGAAGAAGTCCTGCCCAGTTGCCGAGTACTGACAGCGCCTCGAGGGCACCAGCAGGTTGTGCCCCAGGTTGAGTGAAACCCTGCAGCAACTCCTACAATGACTGCTTCACCGTTCCAAAGGACACCGTACCCAGTTACGTCACAGCTCAGCCGCAGCAATGTCTCCTGTGTTGCAGTATCTGTCCAGACGCAGGAAGGCATGCAGTGATGCCCATCGATGCTCACTGCCTATGACCACGATGTTTAGCACACCCCACGTTTTTTTCTTTCCTCCCTGTAGGAAGTTTTTTTTTCCACATCCATGTATGTATATATACATGTTTTTTATTTTGTGTTCTGTGCCCTGTTCCTACAAGAGAGAGATCGAGTTTTTTTTATAGCCAGACATGGTCGGGTCGACCATGTGGTAGGTGGCCGAGCGAATGTAGACAGCCTGTACTGTCTGCACAGAGAGCCATGCTGTCTGCCAGCTCAGTTCATATTTCACACCATGCTGGTGCTGCCACCTATAGGCCTACCACTTCAGTATGCCCACCCCTGCCTCTGCCTCACTCACTCAGCGGCCTAGACTCAGACAACAGGTCCTACTCTCTCCGTCGTGGGCATGGCCTTCCCAGGCCATGGGCACGTAACACACTGCCTGTGTACCCCAGATTCCTCAAATAAAGTAAGAAGCCTCCGAGACCTTTATCATTACTCCCCGCTACCAAGAACCACCCAATAATCTGGTAAACACTAACACAACCACTAACACCATCACTAACACCATAAAACACCACTAACACCACCAATAACACGATCATTAACACTAATATCAAAATCAACCAAACACTCATAAGTAACCACCACCAAAGTCATTAATATCACTGGTAGCTCAATTGCAAACAGCTCAATGACAACCAGTTCGCCACCGCTGCAGCAACTATCACTTCCACCAATAACTATACCACTAACATACACTAACCACCGCCATCTCACAACTATGAACGATAACGTAGCACCACCACTTCATAACAAGGAACGCTCCAGCCAACAAGTTCACAATGCATAAAATTAGCATCATTTCTCGTTCATCAGAGCCTCTACAATTTATTATCTGGGCTGGGCCTCTTTGTACATACATCTCGCTGAGAAAATGCCATCAAGATTGTTGCATTTCCTAAGAGTCATTGTGTCTATAGTTCTATTTTAATACATAAAAAAAAAATCACGTAGAAACTTTTCAGGTGGACTAGGCAAGTGGTGTTCTGCTACTATCATACTGTGCTGTCATCTAAATATGATAACTCCACCAATCCCAGTACCAACACAATAAATGACCTCACAAGTTCATCACCGAGATAATATTCATCTTTTTTCACTGTTAATCCATAATTTGGAGAGGAAATTTTAGACGCTGTTCCTGTCCGTCCTGGACCATTAATCAAGTAACTACTGAGGAAGAAAATTAAGAGGAAACCAGAAAACAAGTCAGGCGAAGAGGTGAGGTCCGAAGACTGGTCACGTGAAGAGAATATCAGATGACAGGTCAGCTGAGGTGAGGAGAAAGCCAAGATAATCTCGTCACGTGTTTTGAAGATTAGAAAATTCCAGTGTGCTAAGAAAGGCAAGCATCAACACCGGGACTAAGATTCATATTAGGAATGTTACGTATAAGAGCTGACTGAACCAGACAAAATTTGTGACCTCTTGAAGAGGGATAAATAGTTTAGGCAGAAGACCAACTTATAAGATGGTTTTGGTCTATAACGTGACACCATCTGTAATAACCTACACCATATCCACTTGTACCATAGTCATCATACCTAAGACAACCAGCTACATCACTTCACTACCAATACATATAATCACTATCACCAACTATCATCATCAAAATAAACACGTAAGAATCACTATCACCAATTAGAAACATCACAGCCATTATCACCACTACCACCACCACCATTAAAGTCTCGGCTGCTCTAGAAGACGTACATAAAGTAAAACCCAACAAAGCTACCGATGGGAAAATCAATATGATGGGGGTTTATGAGAGGGAAATTATCACGCAAACCTCGAGACCTTGACCACAAAGCCTACAATAACTTGGATCTATGGACACGAAACTCCACTTGTGCTGAGTTATGGTCATGAGCATTTAGACACCGATATAGAACCACGAACCACAAAAGTCACGAAGATATCGCCATGAACATCTGGTGACGTGGATCTACAGCCTTCATAGACACAGAGCTAAGGTCATATGTAGGGTAGATTAGGTAAGATTAGGCAGGAAACAGGACAAATATTTCCTAATGCGGGTCGTAGTCATATGATGACCCGTCACTGGACCTTATGGTCATCTGACAGAGGCCTTCCCACTGGCTTACCGGCCCACCCCTTGAAAAATTTACATTCGTAATATATAGGCCATAGATTTTCACTGGTAATGGATGAAATGCAATACTGCAGACAATGTGCAGATTTATTTTGATATAGAATTTTTAAAGTTGAGAGCAAGCTATCACTGGGAAAATGTCTCTCTACACAGCAAAACATTGTCCCACAAATCCTTGTTCTGCAATTTCTCTTGTTTTCATACACTGGCAGTTATGATTAGGAAAGGACGAACAGTACAGCAGTGCTACTGGTCCGTGCGAAGTAATATTCTTATCAAATTATTTCTACTCATGCATATAACTTATTTTTAAAACCATTACAGTATCTGCTGATTTATGCGTAACTCTTATAAAGTGCAAGCTTTACTTCTTTGGAACCTTGCCATTCTTAATTATATTGTACCCTATTTTTAGCTAATATGCTCTTTATATGCAAAAAAATATTAGCATACTTGTCACTGTAATCCAGCCTTGTCGCTGCTAATCCTTCCAATCATATCACAATCTATTAAGCTCATATTAAATAGTTTCGAAAGACCATGCAAATATATCGACAGTAGTTTTTATCTCGTTATATTTTTTTTTTTACATTTAAACAAAAACTAACAAAGAGAAACTAGCCATGGTTGGATCCTGGGCGTATCCAGTTTGTGAGCAGCAAGTTCACTGGCCGCCGCCACCACCTCCGTTCCCACCTCCATGGCTTCCTCTTTTCTCAGTTTTTAAGGCTCTGTTCGCTATAAGACTAACAACGATGAGGTAGGATATGTGAAAAACGTTTACTTACCCCCCCCTCCTATCACTTAGGTGTTTTTAAAATGCTGTTTATTAGCAGTTGTAGTAAGTGTTTAGCTATTGACAAGTCCAGGGTTGACATGGAAGGCAGTGGTTGCCATGATGGTGGCTTGGCAGATGTGGGATGTAATTATTTTTGTCTAGTTTACTATCTCATAATTTGTATATAGTGACATACATTTCTGGATGTATATACTCTGTATGCCAAATCGAATTGTGCTCCTTTAGTTACAACAGACATCTCTAGATCGCGCGCCTCAGATGATTTTTTTTTTTAATATCTGTAAAGGCCAAAGTTAAAATGGTTCATTATATAGTTAAGACGTGTAAGTGTTATTATATTATTTTAGATATTATGCACTGAAATACATTGTAGGAAATTATCAGTTAATTATGTTTAATACCTGGTGGCAATTCATCTGTACGCTAATATCAATGATACCTGTATATATACACCTATATATATATAACACGGCGACTAGCCGTATTCGAACCCATGTTGTTTTAGCCTGTCTCATGGTAAGCGAAAATTCCACGACGCTCTACCCCACGGGACCATACAATCCAACATGAATCACGCACCCAACAGAGCTAGTCGCAGTGTTGTTATGAAATACCACTTGTTCGTGATTACAATACTATATATACTGCTCTTGGAGGCTAGTATACGAAACGGAGAGGATAAAATTAGCTCTGAAGCACCCACACCGTCTGTCCTCGGATCACGGTACAACACCTAGCTCTACTGGGTGCGTGATTCTTGTAGGATTGTATGGTCCCGTGGGTTAGAGCGTCGTGGAATTTTAGCTCACCATGAGGCGGGCTAAAACAACACGGGTTCGAATCCTCGGCTAGTCACAGTTTTGATATTGATTAAATGCCACTTGTTCATGGTTACAATAATATATATATATATATATATATATATATATATATATATATATATATATATATATATATATATGTGTGTGTGTGTGTGTGTGTGTGTGTGTGTGTGTGTGTGGGGTGCCTGGGCAGGCGATGCAAAATGCCGCCAATAAAAAGTAGGGGCGCCATTGGTACACTAAGAGAAAACACCATAAGTGTCCGGGGCCCAAAACTGTTCAACAGCCTCCCATCAAGCATTAGGGGAATTGCCAATAAACCCCTGGCTGCCTTCAAGAGAGAGCTGGACAGATACCTAAAGTCAGTGCCGGATCAGCCGGGCTGTGGCTCGTACGTCGGACTGCGTGCGGCCAGCAGTAACAGCCTAGTTGATCAGGCCCTGATCCATCGGGAGGCCTGGTCGTGGACCGGGCCGCGGGGGCGTTGATCCCCAGAATAACCTCCAGGTAACCTAAATAGCAACGCTCTTCTTGCCGAATAAGACAAACGAAAATTTGTGTATGGAGTAATTTCGCAAAAATCATTCTGAATCTAAGGAAAATAATATATTTAATTGTGTTTGTTTATTATTAAATTATTGTAAACTTATCTAAAACATATTTAGTTGGATTAGGCTAAATTAAATTGCTCGTGTTATAAGGTTAGATAAGTTTGCTAAGGTTCTTTTGGTACAAAATTATTAATTTTTATATTAACGTAAAAATAAAAAAAATATATCTTTAAACGTATAAGAGAAAATATTAGAAAGGACTTAATTTTAAATGAGTTCTTGCTAACTGACCAGTTTTACCTATTCGGGACACACACACACACACACACACACACACACACACACACACACATATATATATATATATATATGTCGTGCCGTGCCGAATATGTAAAACTGGTCAATTAGCAAGAACTCATTTAAAATTAAGTCCTATCTGAAATTTTTTCTTATACGTTTAAAGATATATATTTTTCATTAATGTTAATGTAAAAATTTTTAATTTTGCACCAAAAGAATCTTAGAAAACTTACCTAACCTTATTATAACAAGAGCAATTTATTTTAGCCTAACCCAACTAAATATATTTTAAATACGTTTACAATAATTTAGTACCAAACAAACACAATCAAATATATTTTTTTAGTTAGGTTCAGAATGATTTTGGCGAAATTATTGCATACACAAATTTTCACTTGTCCTATATGGCAAGATGAGCGTTGCTATTTAAGCCAAGATCGCAAGTTCTGTCTATTCGGCACGACATATATATATACACATACATACACAGTGGAACCTCGGTGTTCGAACGTAGTGGGCCTCAAACAAACCGGAGTCCGAACAGTTGTGTGTATATATACCTTTGAAGTGTTTCGAGAGCTTCTCTACTCTCTGAGCCCGGCCATGGGCCAGACTCGTCTGGTGCTTGCCTGGTCAACCAGGCTGTTGCTACTGAAGGCCCGCTGCCCCACATATCCATCACAGCCTGGTTGATCTAGCACCTGGTGAAGATACTTTTCCAGTTTTCTCTTGAAGGCTTCTACACTTGTTCCAGCCATTTTTCTGATATATTCTGGTAATATATATATATATATATATATATATATATATATATATATATATATATATATATATATATATATATATATATATATATATATATATAATTGTAACCATGAACGAGTGGTATTGATCAGTAACAACACTGCGACTAACCAAGGATTCGAACCCATGTTGTTTTGGCCCACCTTATGGTGAGCGAAAACCACATGACGCTCTAACCCACAGAACCACCAAATCCTACAAGAATCAAGCACCCAGCAGAGCTAGGAGTGTTTCCTTGATCCGAGGACATACGGTGGTGTGGTTGCCTCTGAGCTAATTTCTTTCTCCTCCCCGTTTGGTGTACTAGCCTCAACAAGCCGTATTTTATATCATTGTAACCAGGAACGCGTGGTATTGATCAACATCAACACAGCGACTAGCCAAGGATTCGAACCCATGTTGTTTTGGCCCTCCTGATGGTGAGCGAAAATCACATGACACTCTAACCCACAGGACCACCAAATCCTACAAGAATCAAGCATCAAGCAGAGCTAGAAGTGTTATCTTGATCCTAGGACATACGGTGGTGTGGGTGCCTCTGTGTTAATTTCATTCCCCTCCCCGTTTGGTGTACTAACCTCTGCTGGGTTCTTGATTCTTGTAGGATTTGGTGGTCTTCTGGGAAAGAGCGTCATGTGGATTTTGCTCACCATGAGGCGGGCCAAAACAACATGAGTTCGAATCCTTGGCTAGTTGCAGTGTTGTTATTGATCAATACCACTCGTTCGTGGTTATAAAAATACGGCTTGTTGAGGCTAGTACACCAAACGGGGAGGAGAATGAAATTAGCTCAGAGGTACCCACACCACCGTATGTCCTCGGATCAAGGAAACACTCCTAGCTCTGCTGGGTGCTTGATTCTTGTAGGATTTGGTGGTCCTGTGGGTTAGAGTGTCAGGTGGTTTTCGCTCACCATGACCATGAGGCGGGCCAAAACAACATGGGTTCGAATCCTTGGCTAGTCGCAGTGCTGTTATTGATTATATATATATAATATAATATATATATATACATATATATATATATATATATATATATATATATATATATATATATAGTATTGTAACCACGAACATGTGGTATTTAATCAATAACAACACTGCAACTAACCGGGTAATTGAACCCGTATTGTTTTAGTCCGCCTCATGGTGAGCGAAAATTCACGACACTCTAACCCACTGGATCACACAATCCTACAAAGATCACGCACCCAGCTAGTCGCTAGATGTATCGTGATCCAAGGACATACATTTGTGTGGGTGCCTCAGAGCTAATTTCATTTTACTCCTTGTTTGGTGTACTAGCCTCCACAAGCATTATATATATATATATATATATATATATATATATATATATATATATATATATATATATATATATATATATACTGGTGAAAACACAGGGAGAAGACTTGGGACTCATCCTCAATCCCTCCAAGTGTGAAATCATCACAGCAAACCAGGAAATAATCAATGCTGTGCGAATAATCCTCCCAGAAGTCTCTACTACTACTCCGTCCAACAGTACCCTCTTGGGAGCACCGCTGGGTCACCAGGCCATCGACACAGTCCTCAAGGACAAATTGAATGACCTGATGAGAATGGAGGAGAGAATAAGCAATCTTGATGCCCATGATGCTCTGTATCTCCTCACAAGGTGCCTTACTATTCCAAGACTCACTTACTTCCTCAGGTGTGCACCCTCTTTTGACAACCCAACACTTGACGAATATGACGCACACCTGAGGTAAACCCTTAAGAAGGCAATGAACCTGTCACTAGAGGATCAGCAATGGGATCAGGCAACCCTCCCAGTACGACTGGGAGGTATAGGGGTGCGCAAAGCAATGCATGTTGCTTTACCTGCTTTTCTGTCTTCGTGTTTGGCTTCCAGTGCATTAGTCAAGAAGATTGTTCCCGAACGCTTGAGAGACATGGTAGGAGCTCAAGACCCCAGGTTTACTGAAGCAACGATTCGGTGGGACACCCTTACAGATTCCTCCAGTAGACCAGCTCCTCCCAAAGAACACAAACAGTCCCACTGGGACAAACCGATCATGGAAAAAATCGCCAACACAATGCTCTTCAACGCCTCAGGAAAGGACAAAGCTCGTCTCCTGGCAGTGAAGGCACCACACTCAGGAGATTTCCTGTTTGCTGTTCCCAATTCCTCCTTGGGCACTCGACTAGACCCACAAGCCATTCGGATTGGTGTTGCTCTTCGCCTAGCCGCCCCCATCGTCACTGAACATAGGTGTATTTGCGGCAGGGCGACAGCTGATCAATTCGGACTTCATGGTCTCGTGTGTCACACAGCAGAAGGGAAGTATGCCAGGCATGAGGAGGTCAATGACATCATAAAGAGAAGCCTCGCCACAGCCCGTTGCCCAGCTCAACGGGAACCCCAAGTGCAGAGGTCTGACGGAAGTCTAAAGCGTCCTGATGGAGCCACTATGCTACCTTCAAGGATGGAAAGCAGATTGCCTGGGACTACACATGTGCCGCCACATTGGCAGACACCTACTTGCCATACTCCGTAGTGGAAGGGGGTGGAGCTGCCAGCCACAGGGAGACTCAGAAGATCCACAAATATGAAGACCTTCCCCTTTGCTATAACTTCATCCCAATAGGGTCGGAGACCCTTGGAGCATGGGGCAAGTGTGCTCTAAAGTTCCTAATAGAGCTGGGTGAAAAGCTCATCATAGAAACAAAGGACCACAGGGCGACCAGCTTCCTCTTTCAGAGACTCAGTGTTGCGATCCAGAGAGGAAATGCCTGCAGCATTCTGGGCATGCGGCCCACCGCCGGGGAGATGGACGAAGTATTCGAGATGTAGCTCTGAGTTACCTATGTTGTTTTACTTTGTATCATATTTTTGTGAATGTTTTGTCAATGTATTTTGTCTTTAAATAAAATATATATATATATTATAGGGGGTGGTAGGAGAAAATTCTCTAACAGCTTCAGGGAGAATCTTGAGTTTTCCCTGAAGCAAGTTTATTCTTTTCTCTGAGGATGAGGGTCCTTATAACAGTTCTAGAGGTGGTATATATATATATATATATATATATATATATATATATATATATATATATATATATATATATATATATATATGTGTGTGTGTGTGTGTGTGTGTGTGTGTGTGTGTGTGTGTGTGTGTGTGTGTGTGTGTGTGTGTGTGTGTGTGTGTGTGTTAAATTTGTCCAACTTGAGTCTGTTGCTCGTCCTGTCTTGGTTAATTATTTTCAGCACGTCATTAATATATAGACAAAATTTATTCCGTTATTACATTTGTACATCCTATTATTACTTTACTAAGGATTTATTTTGATATGGAATTTTTAAATTAAACGAATACTGGCATGTGACAAAAAATATCTTTTTATCATGGCTAAAACAACATTTGCTTTTTAATGATTTATCATCACATTTTAACGTTTGAATACATTCAACTACTAATATACACAATAGTACTTATGGATATGTTTGCCTAACAGTCTAAACAAATGAAATACCATGGGTACATAATAAAAACTGATAGAACAAACACACACACACACAAATCACTATATCCTAGTATGAAATTCTTGTGGTCAAAGTAGACATTGTTATTTTGCGAGGCATTATGAGAGTCATTCTTGGCTGGGAAGATACGTGTCTTTGCATCAGCCTCAATTATTGCATGACTATAATACGAACGGTTTGCACAACTGCTGGTATCATAAAACACTCGAGTGCTGTCACACTCATGTATTGAAAATATCTGTTATCACATTCAAACACTTGCAACACCTTGTATACCAATCTTAAGCATTCACAGCACTTAACAGTCATAGCACCTGGTATCACAAATTCACAATACCTGGTATCACACACATTCACAATACCTAGTATCACACTCAACATCTCACATCACAGACTCCAACACCCACAACACATGGTATCACACACTGAAACATCTACAACACTTGGTATCACACAATCATTCACAACACATGGTATCACAGACACAAACATACCAACCTGTGCATCTTTCACAAATTGCTAGTTAAAACTATATACAAGGAACAGATGGTGGTGGCTTGTCAGTGACTGGGTACCAGATGACACTTCTCAACACTGTCCATAGTTATGGACAGTGAGTACAGGATTTCCCACCTGTAGTCACATTGTTGACAGGAGGTTGGCTATTATAAAAAGCAGTTCCGTTGGTGGCAACAACTGTAAAGCTTTCTTTTATTTTATGTTAGTGTCAGAGTCGCTCTGTGACCCTTGTAGGTTCAGCTCTTCTTTTTTATTATTATATATATGAAAGAATTTTCACACTTTTTCCTCTTCGTTTATAGGGACTATAATAGCATCATACTGTAGATTTACTCAATATTATTTAAAAAGTTTCACCTGAAGATTCTAAAAAATCCTTCCCTCATTCCTTAAGGAAAACCGTGAAATAAAGTTATGTAAATTCTTAGTTTGGGTGAATTTAGTGGATGTATTCTAGGTAAAGTTTAGGTTCGGCTGCTCTGCTAGTTTTGGTGAAAAAAAAATGCATATAAAAATTAGCATAACTATTCTTCATCGATTTTCTTGAAGGTGCATATCATGAAAAGATCCAAGGAAAATAAAAATAATCTCTAACAACTGTGTACTGTAGCTAGTGATTCCCAGTATATCTACCAGCAGGCCATATGCTTAAGAATACTTTTTAATTTATTACAATTCTTGTTAATTTAGAAGACATTTCATGTATGTCATACAGTTAAGTACCGTATTAAACCTACGTTCATCGCTTTGAATTACTGTTTTTCGTAGTTAAAATCTGTTTACAGAGTAAAATAAACGAATATATATATATATATATATATATATATATATATATATATATATATATATATATATATATATATATATATATATATATATATATATATATATATGCGCGCAGAACAACCACTGTGAAAATATAATGAAATTCTAAGAGCTTTCGTGAGAAGTCACGAAACCGCTGAAATTTCACTATATTTTTTCACAGTGCTTGTTCTGTATATCGTGATATCACCTGTTTACTGTCATCTTATTGTATATATATATATATATATATATATATCTATATATATATATATATATATCTATATATATATATATATATAATATATATATATATATATATATATATGCAAGGAATTCGCAAGAGCAGGCGAAATATACACAAACACTGATCTCTGGCTGAAGGAGACTCGAACCTACGAACCTTGGAACAAGGAACGCAGTGCTTTACCAATCTACCCACACTGGACCAATTCGCCTGCTCTTGCGAATTCCTTGCATTGTTCAAATCTCTAGTAAGGCTGATGCATGCAGGGGATGAGATGAAAAGCTGTAAGCCTTCTCCCTGAAAGCTGGCTGCCTTGGATCAAAGTCTAGCGCAAGCTGGACTCCAAGGTATTGGTCCAGTGTGGGTAGATTGGTAAAGCACTGCGTACCTTTTTCCAAGGTTCGTAGGTTCGAGTCTCTTCAGCCAGAGATCAGTGTTTATATATATGTAGTAAGTTGTTAGACAGCAGCCGCCCAGGGAGGTACTACCGTCCTGCCTAGTGAGTGTAAAACGAAAGCCTGTAATTGTTTTACATGATGGAACGATTGCTGGTGTTATTTTTTCTGTCCCATAAACATGCAAGATTTCAGGTACGTCTTGCTACTTCTACTTACACTTAGGTCACACTACACATACTTGTACAAGCATATATATATACACACACACCCCTCTGGGTTTTCTATTTTCTTTCTAGTTCTTGTTCTTGTTTATTTCCTCTTATCTCCATGGGGAAGTGGAACAGAATTCTTCCTCCGTAAGCCATGCGTGTTGTAAGAGGCGACTAAAATTCCGGGAGCAAGGGGCTAGTAACCCCTTCTCCTGTATATATTACTATATGTAAAAGGAGAAACGTTCATTTTTCCTTTTGGGCCACCCCGCCTCGGTGGGATACGGCCGGTGTGTTGAAAGAATATATATATATATATATATATATATATATATATATATATATATATATATATATATATATATATATATATATATATATATATATATATATATATATATGCAAAACAACCACCATGAATGAACAAGAAAATCCTTAAAAGTGCTTACGACTTAAGGATACTAGCAAAATGCATCATAAAAAGCATTAATTTATTGTATGCAGGAAGTCGCAATGAAAAAATACATTAATTTTTGTCACATGACGTGGCTTCGTCAGGAAGAGAAAGCTTAGTACTTAATACCAGAATAATGGGACATTTTAAATTAAAACTAAACTCATCTAATTTTTTATCTCAGACAACATATTTATACATTGTAACCAGTCTAATGATGTGTCATTCCCAAAGAATATTTATACTATATCTGCCAAATTAAAAACGAAAATCCTATGATCATTTTTTTTTTCAGGGAAATGTTAGCAGACTACCCGCTTGTTCGCTCCCTCTCCCAAACTCGTCTAACTCCACAACATCCACAATGACATTTTGGACAATACATTGACCTCGTAGTTTTTTTTTTTTAAACATCGGGTTTTACTGGATATTTGGACGCGCTTTTTTCAACGTTACTACGTCAGGTTTGACCGCGACAACTGACATCCTTGGTCGCTTCATCATAAAAAAAAAGAACCTTTCAATAATTAAGGAGAAAACTGGAATTCCTGCTGACCTACAGAAATGAACAAATTGCGTGTTTATTTTGTGGTTATATTATGTATATTTTTATCGCTCATGGGTGAGTTTTCTCCACATCGTTCACTCGGTGGTTGAGTAAGTCTGATGTTCAGGTCACCCCTCTCACTCATGTACACAATGCCCGTGTTTTTATTTTACAAGTTCAGTAGCCTCGAACTGCATTTCGTGAAAATGTTTAATTGTCATGCTTTAAACAAGTGTGTTCTTGATATTTATTTTCCTCGGGTCATACATCTGAACCTTATGGTATTTAAATGGAATATATTGCTTGTCTTTATAAACATGCTAATGTGTAGTACATAGGTGGGCAACTTATTTTCCAGTGTTGCTACACATGCGGCGAATGAGAAGTGAAACTCGCCACATCATGCAAAAATTGGGAAATTAGGTTACTCAGCTTAAAATTAAATAAAATAGTACAGCGTTTGAACAAGTCGCCAATCGCCACAAGTGGCGATTGGCGACAGTGTTGTCCACCGTGGATATTCTAGAATCTGGAATTATATATATCATTCATTAACGATGTTCTGTTCCCAACCCTAAGGGTACAGTAGGTGTAACAAAACAAAACGCAATTAAATTGGCTCAGCACTTATCAATGTTTACAAAGGCAAGTAGGTCATGATTTTGGCATTATTTGAATACTTCTTTTTTTTTTTTTTTAATTTTCGTAAGATGGTTTGTCATCATTTGCAGAAAGAATTTTCCTTTTCTTTTTCTTAATATTTTTTCTGTGTTCATTATTATAATGTGAGTGTAGACAAGTACATTTAAATACGGTAATACGTGTACTACAAACTGATGTAGTTACCAACTCTATTATTCGTTCGAAGGTAGGTATTAGGTTTGTCTGGAAACAGGACAAGTGTTTCCTGACGCGGGTCTTAGTCATATGATGACCCACAGTTGGAGCTTTTAGTCATCTGACCGAGGTCTTCCGCTGGCTTACCGGTCCACCCCTTTAAAAATTATGGTTATTATAACCATTCCTCTATTCTTGATAGTTTGGTAGATTTTCCCTTTTTCCCAGGAAAAGTGAAATGTAGTTATGCATTTTTTTTGTGCCACGGTTTTTATTATTATTATTTTTAACTAAAAGTAACAAGACACCCAAATCGATTTTTTCTAAAGTTTTTGTTAAATAAAACAATACAATTTACCCATCTTAAATACAAATTTACGTACGTATATTTCAGTTTTATCAGTTGCCTTGTTATCTGTACTGTATTTCGTAAGCTACTTAATTGGTTAATGTTACCTTGTAAAACTAATTACTATTAATGATAACTACTTAAACATTAATAATAACAATAAACATTCAAGTTCCTTGACATTATGGCACCTCAATTTCTATTTATATTGCTTAAGTCTCGGCTGGAAGTTCACAGCGGTCAGCATCTCACTTCCCTCGACTTTTACCGTGCCTGTGTGTCTACCTTCATAGAAATCTTGGCTATTTCCTTAAGTCTTTTCTCGTTCTGCTTTATAATAATACTGTGACATTTCAACTTCTGAGCATCTTTGGTAACCTGTCTCCCTGGCTGTTTCCCCCCCCAAAAAAAAACTTTGATCAATCTGTTTGACCTTTCACGGATGACCTGTTTTCCCGTCAGATAACCTTCCTCACCGTTACACTAGGAAGGTTGCTCGCTCCAGCGCCTATTAGGGAACGTATCCGTTTTATATTATTATCTAGAAGGGGAAAAAAATTAATACCCGTGCCTGCAAGTAGGAAAATTAACGTATCTCGAGAGGTTTACTTCCTAATGTCAGAATTCATGGCATTACAAAAAAAATCTATGAATATGACATTATGAATATCTTAAAAAAATGTATGCACGTTCTAAAATTAATTTTTGTACTACCTTTTCCCAAAATATCTCCAATAAATCTGCTACACCTTTGCAAGCAAATTAAAACAGTATATACTGGTTGTTAAAGACACGATAAACGTTTGGTGTGTGTGTGTGTGTGTGTGTGTTACCATTTGGTCCTAGGCACATGTCGATTAGACACTAGGCCTGTTGTATGTGCATGCGTGTGTGTGTATGTCTTTGAATGTGTGTGTGTGTGTATGTGTGTGTCTGTGTGTGTGTATGTGTGTGCATGTATATGTGTGTATGTATGTGTGTGTATTATGTGTGTGTATGTGTGTGTGTGTGTATGTGTGTGTGTGTGTATGTGTGTGTGTGTGTATGTGTGTGTGTGTGTGTATGTATGTATGTATGTATGTATGTATGTATATATGTATGTATGTATGTATGTATGTGTGTGTGTGTGTGTGTGTGTGTGTGTGTGTGTGTGTGTGTGTGTGTGTGTGTGTGTGTGTGTGTACTCACCTAATTGTACTCACCTAATTGTGGTTGCAGGGGTCGAGACTCAGCTCCTGGCCCCGCCTCTTCACTGATCGCTACTGGATCCTCTCTCTCTCTGCTTCCTGAGCTTGGTCATACCTCTTCTTAAAACTATGTATGGTTCCTGCCTCCACTACTTCACTTGCTAGGCTATTCCACTTGCTGACAACTCTATGACTGAAGAAATACTTCCTAACGTCCCTGTGACTCGTCTGAGTCTTCAGCTTCCAGTTGTGACCCCTTGTCCCTGTGTCCCCTCTCTGGAACATCCTATCTCTGTCCACCTTGTCTATTCCCCGCAGTATCTTGTATGTCGTTATCATGTCTCCCCTGACCCTTGTGTCCTCCAGTGTCGTCAGTCTTACACACAAGATGAGAGTGTTTTCTTTCACACCATAAAACATTCCAGCAGAACTAGAGTATTCTAACATATTTCACTAGATTCGACAAAGAACAGTAGGTTAACACAGAGGTACCTGATGTTTTTTTTTTTAGTTAGGTGGGCAGGGAAGGCAGTGGTGTAAAGAAGCTGGCCCATATGTTTCTCTTCACCAGAATATCGAACCCGAGACCTTACGGTTGAGTCAAATGCTCTCGCCAGTGAGCTTGATTCCCGCATTCTGAGGCTAACCAGGGACAAGGATAGTAAGAGAAGCTTCATCAACCACTGCCATTTACTGACAGTACATTGCATATGTACTGAACGGTGTTAAATAATTATCCCGAGCGTATCGTATTGCACGCAGCACTAGACACACGTGGGTCATTCAGAGCAAGAAGTGGTTAAGCTCGATCCTTTGTCCGTTAATTGCGGCCTCGTCTCTGATCAAGTTTGTACATTCCTCTCTCCAAATTCGTGTTAAGGTAGGTAGATTTTCTTTCAAAAAGAGAACAAATTGTTCACATTATTAAAATGAGAATTAACCTCAAAAAAGTATAATGAGCTCACTATGCACGAGCTGCAGAACTTTGTTTCTCACTCAGGATGGTTTGTAGCTTCTAGCACACCTTACGATGAATAACACACGTGTTCAGCTCATGTAAATATATAACATACTGTATAATAACCCATCTTAATCTATTAAGCTTACACAGATATATTATCCACAAGAGAGTAGCTGAACTAATTAATATACTGCATCAGGGATCGAACCTCCGCGTATAAAGGATGGAACAAGATAGTTTCATGAAGAGTGTATATTATTATTATAATCAAAAAGAAGCGCTAAGCCACAAGGGCTATACAGCGCTGCTGAAGAGTGTATAAATCTGGGATTGGCCGGAGTGTCAGGGAGGTTGTACTACCCATCATCACTAATTTTATGTCGATTTCTCATATAGGGTTTGTAGCAAATTTCTCGATTTACGTTACTTAGGTTTGATCACGTTAGGTTTAGTCAGGTTAGATTGTCATACACCACTAAAACTTAACCCATAAATGAAATATAAAGGCGAAAAATTCGAACTAGAGAACAGAAAATGGGGACCCGCAGAGAGAGCACTAAAAAGTTTAAGTTGGATAACCAATGTTCAAGACTAGTTAAGCAGTCACCCGTTTGACTATCTTAGCAGCAGTGAAATACTGTCTTGTTATTTACAGGATGGGCTGGGTTTGATAGGTAGAGGCTTCAGTTGGCACATGTGAATGCATTGTATTGAAGCAAGTGATGTGTTGGACTGATCAAACTTGTTAGCCAAATTTCAGTTTTAATTAGAAGAAGAACGGTGTCTACACTTCTTTTATATAGACAGTTCGGGGTGTTGCTGTTCATTGCAGAGTGATGTCCAGATGGGCAGTGAGTGACGGTGAATGTGCAATGAGAGGACGAAATTTGTAGTACTCACAGTGATTATATTAATTCTTTCTGCACTTGACCAATGTTTTTTACACTTTTTGTTACTATAAATGCACTCAAGTGTAATTACACGAAGTAAAATTACAAAAGTTTTGGGTGATTACAACTGTATTTCATAGTAACATATGTGCTAATTACCTAGTATATATATATATATATATATATATATATATATATATATATATATATATATATATATATATATATATATATATATATATATTTCAACAAGTCGGCCGTCTCCCACCGTCTCCCATCCCGCAGACGGGCGATCTTAACTATGCAGGACAAGCCATAGGGGCAGCGGGAATCTTTAGCTCAAGTACTTTCACACTTCTCAGTGTGTCATCAGGAGCTGTGCAATGTTGCAAAGGAGCAACCAAAGCGGGGAGTGAGGTCTCAGAGTAGCGTAGGTGTCACCGTCCAAGGTTACCCTTAAACTCCGATTAGTGGCCAGTGCCAACCCCACCCTACCATCATGCCCCTACTCCCCAGCCCTAAGCTTTTTCTAATCGTTTATAACAGGTAATATGGTTTGAGAAAATAAGTTTCTCGTTAGATACTGTAGACATGAATTGCTATTATTCTGTGTGACCTTTTCAAATAATGAAAGGAATAGAATTTACTCTTTGTCCGTTTAAATGTCCTGTTCTGAGGTACTCGAATGTTCTACCGATATACTCGGAAGTATCTCTTCCTAAACATTGTCTACTATTTCTCCCAGTGTTGGTTAATATGCCATGCATGGGGATCTTCTATGCCTAAATATATTTTCTTCGTTAGGTTCAGAATGATTTTTGCAAAATTATTTCATACACAAATTTTTGCTTGCTTATTCGGCAAGAAGAGTGTTGCTATTTAAGCCAAAATCGCAAGTTTTACCAATTCGGCACGACACACACACACAGGCACAGTACCATGACTAAAACAATACACAAGTAACCTGCACAGAGGAGAATGAAACTTATGATATTTGGGTCTGACTTGGATCATTAACTAGTCACACAAGCGCAAAGGGAAGGGAGCCAGTATATATATATATATATATATATATATATATATATATATATATATATATATATATATATATATGCAAAACAACCACTGTGAAAGAATAGAGAAATTCCAAGCGTTTCCGTGACTACTCACATTATCAAGGAACAATGAAAGTAAAGCATCAAAGGAAGGTATATAAAGGGTCTAGCCCATACCTCACTATCAGATCCCACAACAAAGAAACACCTGATGTGCAACTCATAAGAAAAGGAACACTGCAGTAGGCCCGCTGGCCCAACTAGACAGGTCCTTTACACAACCCACCAACAAACTATTCTACCCAAGAATTAAGACTTTTAAAATTTATTATTTGTCCAATGTATTATTAAGTTCTTCCCAAATTCTATTAATTATAAATGGATCTAATTTATATAAACCAAAGGAAATATTCATATTATTGTCAAAACTGCTTTTTATGAAACAAGATTCAATTATATTCCTGTCGACCATGGGCTTGCTTGATATAACTTTCTCAACTTTTTGAAAATCAATAGGATGGTTAAAATCTCTCACGTGAATAACAGAGCATTGGAATCTAGTCCAGTTCTAATGCTATATTTATGTTGTTTTAATCTTAGTTCGAAACTTTTACCAGTTTGACCGTAATAAACTTTATCGCAAATTTTACAAGGAATCTTACAGACACACCCGTCAGCATTTTGGGGGGAATTCTTTATCAAAAGTTTTGTTACTGTATCAAGATTTTTAAATACAACTTTGATATTAAAAGTCTTAAGAAGAGAAGGCATATCAACCAAGTTTTCATGGTAAGGGAGAACCAGCATATTTTTAGTTGAACAAGGCTGGTTGTCCCTTTTTGGATTATAAAAAGAATTTCCAGCAATTTTAAAAGGTTTATCAATTACATTTCTTGGGTATTTCAAATCATTACCTATTTCATAAATTTTGGATATTTCCTCATCTATGAACTCTGTTTCCTCATCTATGAACTCTGTTTCCTTATCTATGAACTCTGGACTACAAATATGTAAAGCTCTCAAAAACATTGATGAGAAAACGGACAGTTTAACTCTATCTTGATGTGAAGAATAATAGTGGACATAGGAACAGTTATTTGTAGGTTTTCTGTAAATTTTAAATTTGAATTCATTATTACCCTTAATAATTAAAACATCTAGAAAAGGCAATGAGTTATTTTCTTCAAACTCAACAGTAAAGTTTATAGAATGGGCTAAACTATTTAATTTGCCAAGGAAATGGTGTATATCTACATACTTGGGCATAAGACACAAAATATCAACATATCTGAACCATTTAGCTCTATTAGGGAGGATTGTGTTAAGCAGCCTTGTTTCAAAAAATTCCATGTATAGGTTACTAAGAACAGGTGAAAGAGGATTTCCCATTGCCATACCAAACTTCTGAGTGTAAAACTTATCATTAAATACAAATTTTGCATCAACAATGCAAAGTTTAATAAGTTTAATGATAGTAGGAACTGGCAATGGTAATCATAATTAACGAACTCTTCAGATAAGAAACTTAATAAATCATCAACAGGAAATTTCATAAACGAGGAAGTAACATCAAAACTAACCATGTATAGGGAAGTGGTAAGGTAAGGAGATAAAGATTAGGTCAAGTCACAAGTGTTCTGAAGTTTGGAACATTTGAAAATGTAATGAAAAACGAAGGTATCTACAGATACAAAGCCAGAACTAAGATTCATATTAGGAAAGTTGTGTATAAGGGATGCTTCAACAAGACGGTATCTGTGAAGGGTAGATAGTTTTGGCAGAAGACCAGTTAGTAGAATGACTGGAATCTCTAACATGACAGAAAAAGAGCGTTATTATTAGTGTCGGGAAGTCTAACACTTCTTTTGTGCTATTAAGTCTGTCCGAAAGAGAGCAGCCAGTTTCTCTAAATATTGGAGAGGACGAGAGGAGCAGAAATGGAGCAGACTCTGGACACATCAGTAGCAGGAGAGGTACAAATTAGATTATTATGAAGGGTATTAGTTGGGCAACAAATAGTCTGGTGTCTAAGGAACGGAGTTAATTGTTAAGATTTAGGAGACTGGAAATATTGGGAAGGCAAAGAATATATTTCACAGTTCGCTGTCTTGCCTTGACTACCCTTTCAGTTTTATAAATTTTGCCTGCTCACATGTTAAACGGACTTTCTTTTCCAGCAAACTCTCTACTTCTACCTCCTCTCGTTCTACTACTTCCTTCCCTGCCCCCTTCCCTTCATCTCGCATATAGGCTGCTTCCATATCCTTTGCTCTTCTGTGTGACTAATTAATGGTCTAAGTCAGACCGAAACGTCGCAAGTTTCATTATGCTAAATGCTGTAAACAGTTTTTATGAGGATAGTGGGGCTCACGTTAGGGTGTATAGAAGAGAGGGAGACTACTTCCCAGCAAAAGTAGGTCTTAGACAGGGATGTGTAAAGTCACCATGGTTGTTTAACATATTTATAGATGGGGTTGTAAAAGAAGTAAATGCTAGGATGTTGGGGAGAGGGGTGGGTTTAAATTATGAGATATCAAATACAAAAATGGGAGTTGACACAGTTACTTTTGGCTGATGATACTGTGCTTTTGGGTGATTCTAAAGTTGCAAAGGTTAGTGGACGAGTTTGGGAGGGTGTGTAAAGGTAGAAAGTTGAAAATGAACATAGATAAGAATAAGGTGATGAGGGTATCAAACGATTTAGATAAAGAAAAATTGGATATCACATTGGAGGGAGTATGGAAGAAGTGAATGTTTTCATATATTTGGGAGTTGACTTGTCAGCAGATAAGTTTATGAAGGATGAGGTTAACCATAGAAATGATGACGGAAAAAAGGTGAGTGGTGCTTTGAGGTATCTGTAGAGACAAAAAACGTTATCTAGGGAGGCAAAGAAGGGAATGTATGAGAGTATAGTGGTATCAACACTCTTATATGGGTGTGAAGCATAGGTTGTAAATGCCTCAGCGAGGAGGCGGCTGGAGGCAGTGGAGATGTCGTGTTTAAGGGCAATGTGTGGTGTAAATATTATGCAGAGAATCTGTAGTGTAGAAATTAAAAGGTGTGGAGTTACTAAAAGTATTAGTCAGAGGGCTGAAGAGGGGCTGTTGAGGTGGTTTGGTCATTTAGAGATAATGGAACAGAGCAAAATGATTTGGAGTGTATAAATCTGTAGGGGGAAAGAAGGCAGGGTAGGGGTCGTCCCCAAAAAGGTTGGAGGGAGTAAAGAAGGTTTTGTGGGCGAGGGGCTTGGACTTCCAGCAAGCATGTGTGAACATGTTAGGAATGAGTTAAGACGAATGGTTATTGGGACCTGACGAGCTGTTGGAGTGTGAGCATGGTAATATTTTATGAAGGGATTCAGGGAAACCGGTTAGCCGGACTTGAGTCCTTGAAATGGGAAGGGACATCTAAACTGCAGTATCTGAGCCCCTCTGCCAAGACAGTGATGTACTAGTGATGGTGAGTGTTGAATGATGATGATGAATGTTTTTTTTCTTTCTTTTTGGGATTTTCTTTCATTTTGGGTCACCCTGCCTCGGTAGGAAACGGCCGTGTTAATATATATAATGTCGTGCCGTATAGGTAAAACTGGTTAATTAACAACTCATTTAAAATTAAGTCCTCTCTAAAAATTTTCTCTTATACATTTAAAGATAATTTTTTTTCGTTTATGTTAATGCAAAAATTTTATATTTTAATGGTGTGGTAGGCATAGAATATTCAAATACACATGCAATTGTGACCGGGTATAGAGCCTGCGCGGTAACTCCCCAACCATGCCATGGAACTGAAGACCTGTGTCCAGATCCTCTCAGCCACGACCTCCTTATAAGGATGAAGGGATGGCTTGACCCATCTCTGGGAGATATCAAGGCTGAGGAACATAGAGGAATGTTGCAGCGACTATCACTTGATTTTTATAAGGAGGCCGTTCGGTACCATTCTTTACCTCCCTGGGGGAGGAATAGGGTGCTAATGTGCGTTGGATTCAGGGTCAATAAGGATAATTGTTTATGTATGTATGTACTTACCTCGCCTAAATGTGGTTGCAGGGGTCGAGTCATAACTCCTGGCCCCGCCGCTTCGCTAGTCGCTATTAAGTATATATATATATATATATATATATATATATATATATATATATATATATATATATATATATATATATATAATATATATATATATATATATATATATATATATATATATATATATATATATATATATATATATATATATATATAAATAATCATGCATACATACACACAAGTCATAGAGGTCATCTAGGTCGAGTTTCCCTTCAGAATGAATAAATCTTTCGCCCACTACCCGCAGCCTACTCAACATGTTCAAGTGGTTATTATTTAATCACTCCAGAAGATGCTAGACCACATTGTGTAGCCACCCTGGTCTATATGACATTTTAGAAGGTTAGAGCAAGTGCTAAGTTACCTAACACGCTTTCACTGACGTAAAATTTGGTGTCCTCGGGAGCAGTAGTGCCCACTTCCCGTTCCGAACCCCAGGAGTACTCACCCTTCGAACCACTTCCTCTTGCACCTGCACGTCCGCCGTCATCGTCGCCTACAGATAAAACCCGAAAACTCCGGTTTATGCAGTAACCAGCCCTTCCTCTGGGTCTCCTTCAGTTCCTTTTGGCTCGGAGACTTTGTCCCGTTTCGGTAAAAGTTGTAATGTCCTGATTCCTTCAGTCACACCTTCGATGCGATTAATATCCTTGGGAATGAAAGTGTTGCAGAAGGAGAGCACGGTAGTTGAAACTCCGACGGTGACTGTGGCGGGCTAGCAACTGAGGCTAGGGAGTGGTGGAGGCAGGCCCGCTACACACGCCTCCCACCCTCTGCCCCTAATATATCCCCCCTCCTTCCATCCACCCTCACCGACCACCTCCAATCCCCAGCCCTTCCAAGACCCGTCAAAACCCATCGTGGCCTCCCACCCGACATGCTTGTTCTATTTGATTGAATGTCGGTTCAAAGGGTTCTCCGTTAAGTGTAAACTGTTAGTGGTACGATGTTCCTACCCTGAGGACTGGAAAATGGGGGGAGGTCAGTTTCTGGAGAAGTTTGAGCACAATTATATCACATAAATGTTAAACCTAAAACCCAATCTAACTTTATTATTTTTTAAATACACTACCTAACAGAATCCTTCATATGACCTGTCTTTGTAATACTCACTTGTGCTTTATAGTAATCTGTTTACATTAATGTTTTATCACTGACTTCATCATTGCTTAATTAATCTTAAGTTAATTTTAAGCCAGCCCGTAATGCTATGCATAGTATAAGTGGCTTTGGCATACTGCTCTTATCTGTATTTTTTTGTACCTCTGTATGTGTGCACAAATTTATAATAAATAAATAAATAAATAAAAAAACCAGTTGTCTTGGAGAGTTTCTCTGGTGACGTCATGTGTCGTAGCCCTGACTGCTAGCCACCCGGCATCCCTACAAACATGCAACGCTCTTTCCCCCTCCCTCTCACGAATATAATAATTAACATGCACCCTCGTCACCACAATACAGTGTGAGCCCCATAGCTGCGTGTCAGCTCAGTGTCAGGGGAGAGTTGGGTTACAATTGTGTTGTTCTCATGAGTGTGGTAGGAGGCTGGCATCCCTCCCTCTGCATGACCTACTACCCGGCTACATATTTAGCTTTCTTTTGAGTTCCTTCTGGAGACTAGGGTGTGGTAGAGCAGCGAGCCAGCAGATAAGTGTAGTGAGCGACTTCAAGCCATGACACAGCCAAAACAGAGGACACTTAATTATTTGAACTGTGATGAGTGAGAAACATGGCGCCATCCCGGCCACAACTTCCCTCCAGGAATTGTCTCACCGGCTACCCTTCACTTTCCCCTCCAGGGAGGTTCCTTGATGCTGTTGAGGGGCTCTCAATCCAAGGAATTGGACCTGCGCTCCCCTTGGCTTGAACCAGATTTCTTCCCATTTCCCAGGCCCTGTATGACACCTACAGATTTTGCCCCTTCCCCTTAAATACAATTATAATACCCTTTATTATATACCACTTAAAGGTAACAGTTTGCGATCGCTACTCGGCCTATTTCGTTTACTAATTATATTTTGAATTTTAAAATATTAAGTTGGTTTGTAGTTGAAATATGTAGTGCAAATGGTAAAAAAAAAAAAAGTAACCAAACCTAGCAAAAACTCACTTAATCCAATCTAAAGTAACCTATTGTAACTTAACCTCTGCTATTGGTCTGTCGTGTCTGCTTGTCATGAGGCAGCCGTCCATGAGACAACTTGGTACTAAGTGATTGGCTCAGACGCGCCGCGCAACCAAAATTAATGTTTTCACTAATATATCCCAAAATAACTATATGCACAAGAGATACTTATTCCATAGTGTACATAGGTTGAATATATTGTAAAATGTTAAATGTTAACTAATACCCAAGGTCTGCTGAGTGGTAGTTGGTGAGCCTAGCCAAGTTTACTGCTCTTTTGTTAACAACAATAATTCAACGCTGTAATCCTATATTACCAGCGTTTCTTTTTTATATAATAATAATAATAATCATAATAATAAAAATAATAATAATAATAATAATAATAATAATAATAATAATAATTTTTAACACTACCGTCTTCCAACGAAGTACAAAGTGACCCGAAAGAGGAAACACTTTCGGTGTCATTCGTTCACTGTTTAACCAGAAACGGGCTGACATCACAGTTTATTTAACTCTCCGAACTGCAGAATGCAAGCACTGTATTTTCCACCTCCAGGACTTAATGAAGTCCGGTTAGCCGGTTTCCCTGAATACCTTCATAAATGTTACGTTGATCACACTCCAACAGCCCATCAAGTCATAAAAATCACTTGCCTCCATTCCTATCTAATGTGCTCAGTAAACTTGTTGGATATCCAAACCCCTAGCACTCAAAATTTTCTTTACACCTCACCCCAACACTACCTACTTCTCTCTTTCTCTAATTCATACACACTCCTAGTCATCCAGTTTTCCTTCATCCTCTCTAAGTGTCCAAACCTACTCAACAACCATCCTTAGCCCTCTGAACAATACTTTTGGTAAACCCACATCTTCTGATGTTCAAGCTCCAAATTCTCTGTATAATCATATCACATATTACCTCTCAAACACATCTCCATTACCTCCAGCCCCCTCCTAGCTGCAGTGTTTAAAACCATAAAATGTACTCTTATACACCGGTACATTTCCCTTTTTTTTTAAAATAATAATAATAATAATATATTTTTTACTACAAGTACATGTACAAGGTATACAGGCCTAGCTGACAACAATGACATACTACTATATAGAAAGCCCCTTGTTATGCTCCGCATGTCTGGCAAATTAGGTCAGTGTCCCAGGATGCGACCCACACCAGTCGACTAACACCCAGGTACCCATTTTACTGATGGGGAGCATAGACAACAGCTGGAAAGAAACACGCCCAATGTTTCTAGTCTGGCTGGGAATCGAACCCAGGCCCTCGCCGTGTGAAGCGAGAGCGTTAGCCACCAGGCCACCTGTATGACCCTGGTAGGTTTAGAGCTTCCTTTTGATAATAATAATAATAATCATAATAATAATGTCAAATATTCCATTGTTAAAGTTCTTTGTATCCACAGATGTCTCAATGCAACAGCAGTAACAACCTGGTTGATCAGGCCCTGATCCACCGGGAGGCGTGGTCGTGGACCGGGCCGCGGGGGCGTTGATCCCCGGAATAACCTCCAGGTAGACTCCAGGTAAACCTTTTCCCTTTGTCATTTCTATGGTTCACTTCATCTTTCATAGAACAATCTGCTGACAAGTTCATTTCAAAATATCTGAACACAATTACTGCCTCCGTATACCTGGAGAGGGTTTTGGGGTCAACGACCCCGGGGCCTCATGGTGGATCAACCAGGCTGTTACTATTGGCCACACGCAACCCGACGTACGAACCACAGCCCGGCTGGTCAGGTACTGACTAGGTGCCTGTCCAGCGCCTTCTTGAAGACAGCCAGGGGTCTATTGGTAATCCCCCTTATGTATGCTGGGAGGCAGTTGAATAGTCTTGAACCCCTCACACTTTTTGTGTTGTCTCTTATCGTGCTAGTGGTGCCCCTGGTTTTCATTGGGGGATGTTGCATCGTCTGCCGAGACTTTTTCTTTCATAGGGAGTGATTTTTCGTGTGCAAGTTTGGTACTAATCCCTCTAGGATTTTCCAAGTGTATATAATTATGTATCTCTCCCGCTTGCATTCTAGGGAATACAGGTTGAGGTGTTTTATGGCAGTTGTGTGTGCCATGAAGGTTCTCTGTACATTTTCTAGGTCAGCAGTTTTACCTGCCTTGAAAGGCGCTGTTAGTGTGCAGCAATATTCCAGCCTATATAGAACAGGCGACCTGAAGTGTGTCATCATGAGCTTGGCAACCCTAGTTTTGAAGGTTCTCATTAACCATCCTGTCGTTTTTCTAGCGCAGGCGATTGATCCAATGCTGTGGTCTTTGAAGGTGAGATCCTCTGACATTATCACTTCCAGGTCTTTTACATTAGTTTTTCGCTCTATTGTGTGGTTGGAATTTGTTTTCTACTCCAATATAGTTTTAATTTCTTCACATTTTCCAAATCGGAGTAATTGAAATTTCTCATCATTGAACTTCATATTGTTTTCTGTGGCCCATTTAAACATTTGGTTGATGTCCGCCTGGAGTCTTGCGGTGTCTTCAATGGAGGACACTGTCATGCAAATTCGGGCGTCATCTGCAAAGGAAGACACGGTGCTGTGGCTTACATTCCTGTTTATGTCAGATATGAGGCTGAGAAACAGGATGGGAGTGAGTACTGCGCCTTGTGGAACAGTTTTTCACCGTAGCCGCCTCAGATTTTACTCTGTTTACAATTACTCTGCATTCTATTTGATTGGAAATTATAAATCCATCAACCAACTTTTCCTGTTATTATTTATCACGCATTTTGTGCGCTATTACACCATGGTCACATTTGTCAAAGGCTTTTGCAAAGTCTGTGTATACTACATCTGCATTTTGTTTGTCATAGTGGTCCAGTAGTTGGGACAGGCAGGAGCAACCTGCTCTAAACCCATGTTGCCCTAGGTTGTATGACTGATGAGTATCTAGATAGGTGGCGATCTTGCTTCTTTGAACCATTTCAAAGATTTTTATGATATGAGATGTTAGCGCTATCGGTCTGTAGTTCTTTGCTATTGATTTACTGCCCCCTTTGTGGAGTGGGGCTGTCTGTTATTTTTAGCAGCTGTGGGATGATCCCTGTGTCCATGCTCCCTCTCCATAGGATGCTAAAAGCACATGATAGGGGCTTTTTGCAGTTCTTGATAAACACAGAGTTCCATGAGTCTGGGCCTGGGGCAGAGTGCATGGGCATGTCAAATATCATTTTTTCGAAGTCATTTGGCATCAGGATAATGTCAGATAGGTTTGAGTCTACCAAATTCTGTGTCCCTCTCATAAAAAATTCATTTAGGTCTTCGTCTGGTTAGCGGCTCGCTAAAAACCGAGTCATATTGGGACTTGAGTAGTTCACTCATTTCCTTGCTGTCATCTGTGTAGGACCCATGTCGTCTAAGTAGGGGCCCAATACTGGATGTTGTTCTCGAATTTGATTTGGCATAAGAAAATAAATATTTTGGGTTTCTTTCAGTTTCATTTATGGCTTTTGGTTCTTTCTGCATTTCTTGACTCTTGTAAGATTCCTTTAGCTTTAGTTCAATGTTTGCTATTTCTCTGACCAGTGCCTCCCTTCGTATTACAGATATATTGGCCTCTTTTAGCCGCTCTGTTATTCTTTGCCTTCGCCTGTATAGGGAACACCTTTCTCTTTCAAGTTTACATCTTCCTTTTCCTTAAAGGAATATTCCTTGAGCATACCTCAAGTGCCACAGAGTTAATTTGTTCTAGACATAGGTTTACGTCCGTGTTGCTTAGGCTATTTTCCCATTATATATCATTTAGGGCCGTGGTGGCTCGTGTATAGTCACTGCAGACCTGCAGCACTCCCTATTTTCACTTTGCATGTGCACATGTCTGAGATAAGACGCTACATGCTAGGTAGAGAGAGCACTGTCGCTGATGCAGTGCCGACTCTGTTGTTAAAGTGTAAGGTAGTGTTTCTTTTTGACTTAGAGACGTGTGTTGTGCTTAAAAACCATTTTTTTTGAATGTGGTAAAGTGTAGAATTAGATGATTATCATGCTTCCAGCTATTTTATTTAATTCATAGTGTTCGGTTCTTTTATTTTACACATTATTAAAACAATGGCTAAAAATTTCTGAAGCAGCACCGCCTCTAATTTTAGCTACGAGCCGCCACTGATTTAGGGCCTGGTTTACTTGGTCCCACCTTATGTTTTTGTTATTAAAGTTGAATCTGCTGAAGACTCCCTCGTGACTGATCACATTTTGTTGGTCTGGGGCCCCACGCATACATGTCTGAAGCTCTATTATGTTATTATCTGAGTGTAAACTGTTTTTGATATGGTAACATTTCGTATCAGAATTTTTGCAGAGATTTAAAAGCTTATGTGTGTGCACGTTTTCATCTGAGCTGCCTCCTGGGGGTTATCTCTGCTACAGCATTATTTGCTACATTCCTCCATTTTAGGTACCTTAGGTTGAAATCCTCCAGGAGCAAGATGTTTGGGGCAGGAACTGGAAGATTTTCCAATGATCAGTTTTCAAAAGCTGCTCCTGGAATTGTTGGGAAGTTGCATCCAGAAGCTTGTATACAACCACAATGACCAGGTTTTGGTTCTCGATCTTTACTGTCAAAATTTCAACTACATCATTTGAGGCATTTAGTAGTTCCAAGCATATCAGTGACTCTGTGACGTACAGGCCAACCCACCCCACTCCCCGTATTGCCTGTTCACTCTGTCACATTTGTATAGTTTATAACCCAGGATCCATATTTCATTGTCAAGGTGATCCTTTATGTGGGTCTGTGAAAACTGCGAACATTGCGTTTGACTCTGTAAGCAGTCCACGGATGAAAGGTATTTTGTTATTCGTTGCTGGCTTTAGACCCTGTATATTTGCAAAGGTGAATATCGTCGTATTGGTTGTATGAGGGGGAGGGGTCTTTTTTTCCTGGTACTAACCTGATGTTTTGGAGTGGAGGCCATTGACTGTGATTCCACTCCAGAAATGATCGGAGTTGATGTATGATTTCTATCATTTCCTGCCAGCTTTTTTTCCCCTTCCTAGTGCTAAAAAACCTCTCTGGAGTGGTTGTGGCTACAAAGGTTTTCCCATGGTCTAGATGTTCTGTATCTTCTTGTCCCCTTTAGGTGGTGTATCGGACAATATAAGTTATAGCATTGTCTTTCCTGAACTGAAGAGTGACACATTTCAGGGTGGAAATGCTTACAGGAAGGAAGGTTGCATTTTCCTGTTGTCATATGGGCATGGCATTTTCTGGGGTGGTCAAAGTTGCACGTCCCATCTGTTTTTCCAGATATCCATGCCTGCAGATACCTAATGCACAGAATTTGCATAGGTCTGGTTTCTGCTCGCCTTGTTTTTTTGTGACTGCATTCCCTACTGGTGCATGTTTTCTGTCTCGATACTATCTTCAGCACTAGTACTAACAATAATGGTGTGTGTTTTTCTGTCTCTGTACTATATTCAGCACTAGTGCTAACAATACTGGTGCATGTTTTCTGTCTCGATACTATCTTCAGCACTAGTACTAACAATATTGGTGTGTGTTTTTCTGTCTCGATACTATCTTCAGCACTAGTACTAACAATAATGGTGTGTGTTTTTCTGTCTCTGTACTATATTCAGCACTAGTGCTAACAATACTGGTGCATGTTTTCTGTCTCGATACTATCTTCAGCACTAGTACTAACAATATTGGTGTGTGTTTTTCTATCTCTATACTATCTTCAGCACTAGTACTAACAATGGTGCCTTCACCAGTTATTTCTGGTATTTTATATTCACTATTTCTTGAGGCATTCCCTTGTTTACTATCTCCAGTGGTATTGCTAGTTTGTAACATTGGGTTTTGCATGTCCTTGTCTACACCTGTTTCCCCACTAGAGCTCCTGTCTCCCTCCGGGCTGCCAACTTTCATTTCTGTATCCTTACAGTTACTGTCTACCAGGACAGCATTTGCACCAGGGGCGATAGCACCATCTGGCCCAATTCTTTTATTTTCCCATCTGTTATAGAATGCTGTCAGGTTCTCTATGAAGGCCATTTTGATGTTTCTGTCTTTTAATACCAGTGTGATTTTTTCCACAGTTGGTTCTCATTTGGGCATACCCAAAAACACTTCCCTGATTTAGTATCTCTTGGAGATGATTCCTAAATATCTGCACAAGATGTATGGGCTCATTTCCCACAGAAATTGCATGTAATGCATGAAGAAGCCCTTTGTTACTACGGTTGCAGGCTACACCAAGTTTCTTGATGTGATTTTTTGGTTGTTATACTGTATATTCTACTAATAAGCTCCTTAAAGTGTAGATCTGTCTATTTGTACCTGGAATTTACCTGGAGAGAGTTCCGGGGGGTCAACGCCCCCGCGGCCCGGTCTGTGACCAGGCCTCCTGGTGGATCAGAGCCTGATCAACCAGGCTGTTGCTGCTGGCTGCACGCAAACCAACGTACGAGCCACAGCCCGGCTGGTCAGGAACCGACTTTAGGTGCTTGTCCAGTGCCAGCTTGAAGACTGCCAGGGGTCTGTTGGTAATCCCCCTTAAGATAAGATAAGATTTCGTTCGGATTTTTAACCCCGGAGGGTTAGCCACCCAGGATAACCCAAGAAAGTCAGTGCGTCATCGAGGACTGTCTAACTTATTTCCATTGGGGTCCTTAATCTTGTCCCCCAGGATGCGACCCACACCAGTCGACTAACACCCAGGTACCTATTTGCTGCTAGGTGAACAGGACAACAGGTGTAAGGAAACGTGTCGAAATGTTTCCACCCGCCGGGAATCGAACCCGGGCCCTCCGTGTGTGGAGCTGGAGCTTTAGCCACCAGGCCACCGGGCCACCCTTATGTATGCTGGGAGGCAGTTGAACAGTCTCGGGCCCCTGACACTTATTGTATGGTCTCTTAACGTGCTAGTGACACCCCTGCTTTTCATTGGGGGGATGTTGCATCGTCTGCCAAGTCTTTTGCTTTCGTAGTGAGTGTATGTGTATCTATTTGTATTTGTACGTGTATGTGTATGAAACAATCATAGTGGAATCACATTCTTGTCTATGGCTTACTTTTAGTAAAGAAAATAATCCTCCTCTCCTACATAGCCTAACCCGAGCTTCACATTCCGCCTTACACACAGTTGCCCATAGTTCGATCCCCAGTAAGAGTGGAACATTAGGAGTGTTTCCTTACACCTACTGTCCCCGTTCACCTAGCAAGCAAGTAGGTACCTGGGTGTTAGTCGACTCTGTGGGTCGCATCCTGGGGGACAAGATTGAGGACCCCATTGGAAAAAGTGTCCCTCGATGACACCGCCTTTCTTGAGTTATCCTGGGTGGCTAACCCTCCGGGGTTAAAAATCCGAATAAAATCTTAACATTTCATTACCCTTGGTGCTGGTGAAGGGCTCTTGATCCCTTTTTCTTAATCAGACCTAATTATCTCCCATTCAGAAAGAACAACCCAGCCTCTCAATTTTTATGTGTATTTGTCACATACGGTTTACTGTAATTTTTCGTTATTTAGGTTAAGTTAGATTGTCCTCTGTCAAAAAAAGTTAACTACAACATACTACAATGGTAATAAATGAAATATCTGATAAAAGTGATAAATAGTTTTGATGCGAGAAAAAAAAAATGGGGACTCACCGAGCGCTGTAGAAAGATCTCTGTTCAGATAATCACTGTTAGTCTCGTTAAAAAGTCATCCATTTGACTGTCTTAGTTACAGTGAAATACTGCCTGTTAGTAAGAGCATGAACTCAACTGACAAGAAAAAACAGAGATACTACAAGTGGCAGAGAGTTTAAAATAACTCGTTTGATATCTGCAAAATTACCAACAATACATGTTTCGACTACCATGTTTTCAGTTTTGAAAATGTAAGGAATCAAAATCAGCATATTATTGAGGGAATGCGACTTTTTAATATTCGCCGTATGCAGCCAGGCTTAAAAATAATTCTTTTTATACGGATATAAATCTATAATTTAAAATACACGAGCTAGCCATGAGTCCACGACAAAGTAAGTAGCAGCATCGTACAATTGAGTGGTCAAGTTAAGGAGCACCTTGCAGGGGAGATTGTAGATAGGGAGGAAAGTGTATTACAATAATGGTATACATTACCGACAACATGAGGAATTAGATACGTTCAGTACCTTCCTATATTCATTTTAAGAGTTTCGCCAACCAACGGTTTTATCAACTGAAGACATAGATGCCAGTAATAAACTTCTGGAAGCATATTATTGATATATTGATGCATCACTACTAGGCAACTTGCAATGGTTAATCTGTTGATGTATTGCCGACCAGTATCATCGAAGATAAAGGCAAGTTCCGTCTATGTATCAGCTTTACAAGCATGATAAAGCTCTTACAGAGTAAACGCTGTCTCAGTAAACGCTTGTTCTGCATCTTGTGGCTGTCTTCATGTAGTAGTGAATTTGTCCAGCATAAAACCTGCATTCCTGATTTTATTAAAACCCAATTCATAATTTGAAATATATACTAACTGAGAAGACACTCTGCGTTGGTGAACTTATTACGTATGTATTCCATTCATTATTTGAAATAAGCTAATAATCCTTGTTGAGGACATGGATTTCAATAACTATGATTTCTTGCGATTTACACAAGAATATATCTTTGAATAATGAATGCCAATGCCAGTATTTAATTTATATTGGATAATATTGAGTTTAGGTTCTGCTTTTTTTAATTTCTTATGTAAATTCTAAAATATTAAGTGGGTTGTGCAGTGAAGATAGTTATATTTTGAGAAAATGGGGACAACTTTCTTTTCGGTAACGAAACTTAAACTGCCTAAATCTAACACAAAGGAAAATTCAAATTCTGGGTGAGGTTACGTTTGGTTATCAAAAAAAAAAAAGAGTAATATCTTTATTTGCATAAAACATCACAATCTCCGTTGCACAACGCGCTTAATATTGGAGAATTTACATAATACCACCTGGACCCACAGTCAATGTGACCTCCTATCATTACCAGTTTATTGTAAACATAATAACCTATGAATAAGTAAAGTGTAGTGAACATTTGTCAATGCTCAGTAATAACTCACATGGAGGCAGAAACACTGGACGTTCACTGAAATGCATATTTCGACCCCTTTCTGGGATCCTCTTCAGCAGAAACACAAATGAAAGGAGAACATGAATTTATAGGAAAAACTGCACCTTAATTATATTTGTTATTGTCGTAGATTAAGTCATTGTAAAATGGCGCTTCCGTATATATTTTGATTATTTGCAGTGGGATTTTCAGATGCAGATATTTTTATATGTACCAGTTTAATTCACCGAAAACCGAAACTTAGGAAAAGAACCTAATGACTACGTTTCGGCCCGACTTATACCATTGTCAAGGACGGAGCGAGTTTAAACGAATTTAACTTGAACGAGCTAGGCTTTAATGAAGCTGACTTAAACATTTTGAACTTAAACGAGTTTAACTATAATTAAACGAGTTTACGTTTACATTTAAACTATAACAAGTATCTGTCTACTAGCATCGTAATATCATCTGAAGAAACTTGGTAATAAAATTTATTAATAGAGAAATATATACCAACGACTTCTTTTTAATTTCATTTAGTGCTATTATTATTATTATTATTATTATTATTATTATTATTATTATTATTATTATTATAAAATTGAAGTGCTAAACCTACATGGGTCATACAACAGCATTTAGTGTTATAAAACAGGTTTTGTCTTTCAAAAATAATTCTTGTGAAAAGGAATTGCAAAGACTTTAATGTCTGTTGCAACACGAGGGTCATGAAGGCTGCACGTGACCGTTCACCACCAATCGAAAATACTTTAATAAAAAAAAATGGCCATATACGGATTAAACAGATTCTAAGTATAGGTGTACTGAGCTATATATCACTCTTACACATGCACAGTTGCTCTCAGGAGTAAATTTTGTTGAAAAATTTAGACACCTGTGCACATCTGGGTATGTTTATTGTAGACGTTTCGCCATCTAGTGGCTTTATCAGTACAAATTCTATGACATGATTAGAAGACAGTAGAACTATATATAAAAGATGAGGTAATCAGTCCCTCAGCCTTGAAGGTGTTAAGAGCACCGTGGTGGTGAAGATACTTGTCGGTATTGTATATCGTTCATGTACAGTAAATTTTGTGATTTTCTCATGATATGTTTTAGTCTCCGGCTTAATTAGTGTAGTTTGAGTTCTTTTCTTTACAGAAGAGTTTGTCACAGACTTCTGGCAACCATCCAGTTGTGGTGTTACCCTTCGACTCTCTTCGGTGCTACAACAGCTGTTGTTCTGTAAGGCTATTCCTGCAAACGTGCTTCGTGAGTGAATGTGGTTTCGCCAAATTCTCCCCTTCAGTTCATGATTACTGCTGAAAGTCATGATGGATATTACACCTAGGAAGCATGCAAGTATTGTAGCTATTAAAAAACATACTGATTTGAGTATCAGACAGATCGCCGAAGATTTGAGCCTAGCAAAGTCAACTGTTGGTCAGATTCTGGAGAGCTGACGACACTGGTGACTGTGGAGCGCTGCGTCGAGAAAGATGTGAAAGAAAGCGAAAGACAACACCTCATGATGACAAGGTTATCATAAGAAATAGTGTGAAGGATCCCAAGAAAACCAGCAAAGATCTAGAGAGATTTGGTTTCGACTGGTGTAAATGTTGTCTCTTCAATGTATGTGTGTATGTGTACTCACCTAATTGTACTCACTTAATTGTGGTTGCAGGGGTCGAGCTCATCTCCTGGCCCCGCCTCTTCACTGACCGCTACTGGGTCCTCCCTCTCCCTGCTCCATGAGCTTTATCATACCTCGTCTTAAAACTATGTATGGTTCCTGCCTCCACTACATCGCTTGCCAGACTATTCCACTTCCTAACAACTCTGTGGCTGAAGAAATACTTCCTAACATCCCTTTGACTCATCTGTGTTCCATCTCTGGAACATCCTGTCTCTGTCCACCTTGTCTGTTCCACGCAGTATTTTGTATGTCGTTATCATGTCTCCCCTGACCCTTCTGTTCTCCAGTGTCGTTAGTCTGGTCACTTCCACTCAAGAAAGGAGCACGGCACCAGACCCAGCAGCACAAGCTAGTCAGGTCCAACTCACACCCACCCACACCCACTCATGTATTTATCCAACCTATTTTTTAAACAACACAACGTCTTAGCGTCTATGATGGTACTCGGGAGTTTGTTCCACTCATCCACAACTCTATTACCAAACCAGTGCTTTCCTATATCCTTCCTGAATCTGATTTTTTCCAACTTGAAACCATTGCTGCGAGTCCTGTCTTGGCTGGAAATTTTCAGCACGCTATTTACATCCCCTTTATTTATTCCTGTTTTCCATATATACACCTCGATCATATCCCCCCCTAATTCTACGCCTTACGAGAGAGTGCAGATTCAGGACCCTCAGTCTATCCTCATAGGGAAGATTTCTGATACATGGGATCATCTTTGTCATCCTCCTCTGTACGTTTTCCAGAGCATTATCCATCCTGTAATACGGTGACCAGAACTGAGCAGCATAGTTTAAATGAAGCCTAACCAAGGATGTATAGAGTTGAAGAACAACCTGAGGACTTCTATTATTTGTACTTCTAGATATGAAGCCAAGAATTCTGTTAGCTTTATTGTGAACACTAATGCACTGTTGTCTTGGTTTAGATTACTGCTAACCAGAACTCCTAAATCCTTTTCGCAATCAGTAGTATTAAGCTCTACATTATTTAGTTTATATGTGATATGGTTATTTACCTGTCCAACATTTAGAACTTTGCATTTATCAATATTAAACTGCATCTGCTACTTCTCCAACCATTGCATCAGTTTATTCAAATCATCCTGGAGTGCTCTAGTGTCCTCATTAGAATGAATTGGACAGCCTATTTTGGTGCCATCAACAAATTTGCTTATGTCGCTATTTATTCCCTCATCTATGTGTTTATGTAAATTGTGAACAACAACGGGCCCAACACTGACCCCTGAGGAACACCGCTTGTGACGTGCCCCCATTCTGATTTCTCCCTATTTATGCAAAACCCTCTGCTGCCTATTTGTCAGCCATGCCTCTACCCAGGAAAAAATTTCTCCTCCTATTCCGTGTGCCTTAAGTTTCCTCAATAGCCTCTGGTGTGGAACTCTATCGAAAGCCTTACTGAAGTCCATATACACAATATCATATTCAGTACCATGATCTACCTTCTCAAACGCCTTAGTGAAAAAAGTTAGTAAATTCGTAAGACAGGAGCGCCCCTTTGTAAAACGGTGTTGAGATTCATTAATCAATCTGTGCCTGTCAAGATGGCTACGAATTGCTTTGGCAATTATTGATTCCATAAATTTTCCCACTATGGAGGTAAAGTCTATAGTTCGAAGCCAAGGACCTGTCACCTGCCTTGTAAATAGGTATTACATTTGCCATTTTCCACTTATCAGGCACAATGCCAGTTTGCAGTGATATGTTAAAAAGATCAGCCATAGATATGCTACGTTCCTCTTTACATTCTTTCAACACCCTTGCAAACAGTTCATCAGGACCTGGTGATTTGTTGGGTTTTAGTTTCTCTATTTGTCTGAGGACCATGTCACTAGTTACTGCAATCGTGCATAGATTATCATCCTGTTCTACATAATCTATTATTTCAGGAATATCGCTAGTGTTTTCCTGGGTGAAAACTGAGAGGAAGTAGGTATTGAGAATTTCACACATATCCTTATCACTGTTGTGGGTTCCAAACTGGTGCTGCATACCCAGTATGGGCCTGACATACACAGTGTAGTCTTGAAGGATTCCTTACTGAGGTACCAGAACGCTATTCTCAGGTTTGCTAGGCGCCCATATGCTGCAGCAGTTATCTGGTTAATGTGTGCTTCTGGCGACGTACTCGGTATTATACTCACCCTTAGATCTTTCTCCTTGAGTGAGGTTTGCAGTCTTTGGCCACCTAGCCTATACTCTGTCTGCGGTCTTCTTTGCCCTTCTCCGATCTTCATGACTTTGCATTTGGCGGGGTTAAATTCAAGGAGCCAGTTGCTGGACCACGCGTCCAGCCTTTGCGGGTCTCTTTGTAGACCTGTCTGATGTGCATTTGAATTAATTCTCCTCATTAACCTCACATCTTCTGCAGACAGGGACACTTCTGACTCTATCCTTTCCGTCATGTCGTTCACATATACCAAGAATAGCACTGGTCCCAGGACTGACCCCTGTGGGACCCCGCTCGTCACAGGCACCCACTGTGATACCTCATCACGGACCATGACTCACTGTTGCCTCCCTGTTAGGTATTCTCTGATCCATTGCAGTGCCCTTCCTGTTATATGTGCCTGATCCTCTAGCTTCTGTACTAATCTCTTGTGAGGACCTGTGTCGAAGGCCTTCTTGCAGTCCAAGAAAATGCAATCGACCCACCCATCCCTCTCATTTCTTACTTCAGTTACCTTGTCTAGTAGGTGTGTGACACAGGACTTGCCTTCCATGAATCTGTGCTGGGCTGTTGTTTATAACCTTGTTCTGCTCCAGGTGCTCTACCACTCTCCTCCTGATAATCTTCTCCATGACTTTGCATGCTGTACACGTCAGTGACACTGGTCTATAGTTCAGTGCTTCATTTCTGTCTCCTTTCTTAAAGATGGGGACTAGATTTATCATCTTCCATACCTCAGGTAGTTTCCCAGTTTCAAGGGATGTGTTGAAGATTGTGGTTAGTGGCACACACAGTGTCTCTGCTCCCTCTCTAAGGGCCCACGGAGAGATGTCCGGTCCCACCGCCTTTGAGGTATCAAGGTCACTTAGGAACTTCTTCAGCTCCTCCTCAGTTATGTGTATTTCATCCAACACTTGTTGGTATATCCCTTGTTGGTGTACCCCACTGTTTTTTCTTCCCAGTGTCCCTTCAGCCTCCACTGTAAATACTTCCTGTGTGTGTGTGTGTTTTGTGACATGGCGCCTTATCCTGCTGGAAGTACCCATTTGAGGATGAGTTGGATGTGGCCATAAAAGGATGTACATGGTCAGCAACAATTCTCAGGCAGGCTGTGGCATTTAAACAACGCTCAACTGGTATTGTGGGGCCTAATGTATATCAGGAAAACATTTTTCCTATCATTACACCGCCACCACCAGCCTGAACCGTTAACACTAGGTACGATGGATCCATGGATTCATGTTTACATCAAATTTTGACATCATCATCTGCATGTCGCAGTAAAAAATCACGATTAGTCAAACCAGGCGACGTCACACATTTGGCGAGCTGGTAGCCACTGAGCTTCAGTTTTTTGTTCTTAGTCGAGAGCAGTGAAACTTACTGTATGTGGTCTTCAGCTGCTGTAACCCATCCACTTCAAGGTTCGACATGTTATGCATTCAGAGATGCTCTTCCGCATTTCACTGCTAAAAGAGATAGTTATCTGAACTACTGTCGTCTTCCTGTCATCTTGAAACGCTGGCCATTCTCCTCTGACCTCTCACATTAACAAGGCATTTTTGCCCATAGAACTGCCGCTCATTGGATGTGTTGTTCTTCACACCATTCTCTGTAAACTATTGCGTGTGAAAATCCCAGGAGATCAGCAGTCTCTGAGATACTCAGATCACCCTTTCTGGCACCGGCAATCATTCCACGGTCACAGTCACTTATATCATCTCTCCCCTCAAGGGAGGTTCCTTGATGCTGGTGAGGGGCTCTTGATCTAGAGAACTGGATCTGTGCTCCGGTTCCCTGAATTGAGCCTGAATACCTTCCCCCCCCAGATGCGCTGTATAATCCTGCGGGTTTAGCGCTCCTCCATGATTATAATAATTACGTATATCATTTCTTCCCCATTCTGATGCTTAGTTTGAACAACAGCTGAACCTCTTGGCCATGTCTGCATGCATGCTTCTGAGCACTGAGGTTCCGTCACGTGATTGCCTGATTATACATTTGCATTAACGAGGTGTACAAGTGTACCTGATAAAGTGGCCACTGAGTATACATCATGTGTATGCAATGAGTGGGACAGAACATGTCATAATGGTCAGGAATGTTGTTGTGATGTCCTCTGGCTGCAACCCTTCCTTGTTTTATCATTACTCTTATGATGACCAACTAAAAGAAAAAATGCAAGTCACGTCGGGTACAAGTTTTGTAAAGAGAGTGGCGCTGTCTGATCATCACCGATTCAACGCTTCCACATAATAATAATAATAATAATAATAATAATAATAATAATAATAATAATAATAATAATAATAATCCAAGAGACAGGCAGTGACCTAGATATTGTTCTCGAGGGAATGCTGATACCTGGTGTTATATTTCAGGTACAAGTTATATTGTATACAAATCTAATGTCTAGGCCAACAATAATGGTTAGGTTAGGTAAGATTCGTCAGGAAGCAGGACAAATGTTTCCTGACATGGGTCTTCAATAATAATCGACCCACTACCGTAGGTTTTGGTCATCTGACCGAGACCTTCCACTGGCTTATCAGTCCACCCCTTTAAAAATAAATATTGGTTAATAATAGGGGTAATGCTGTGTATATCAAATTTACTTTACATTATTATTTCACATACTGTACGAGTACGCCATAAAAACGAAATTTATACACAAATATACAACAGATAACCAGTTTTACAACAAATAATTGCCACTAATATCCAGGTAAATTAAGTTCATCACGGGTCATTAACAGAACGAGTTGTTTACAAGCACAACAGTTCACTATTATAATCATAGGGGAGCACTAAACCCGTAGGATTACACAGCGCCTGTGGAGGGATGATGGAATGTATTCAGGCTCAGTTCCGGGAACTGGAGTACAGGTCCAATTCCCTAGATCAAGAGCCCCTCACCAGGGTCAAGGAACCTTCCTTGAGGGGTCACAACAGTTCACTGATCTGAGGAAGCACTTGCAGGTTATATACTGCTCATCATCCCGGATAAGTAAGTTGTTATGTGGTCATCAATAATTGGTATGTACTTCCATTATGTTTAATAATCCATGGGGACACATAAGGTGGCTGGATAACGTGTTAATGTTGAATCTCGCAGCTCCGCCAAGACCATCCCAGTCCTATTTCCGAGATAAAAACTATTTCTATTGTTTTTTTTAGGTAGTCTAAAGACTGGCGCTCTCTTAGTCGTCGTTTCAGAAACTTTTGTAAATACAGACAAGGTTGATGGAGTTATTTATCCAAGGTTTATGATTTTTAGTTAGTGGGTAGTGCATCGTGCGGCAGGCAACTCGGGGCTCAAGTGGAGTCAAGAATGCTTCTTCATGCTGCCGGGAATGCACAGCCGTTATCATACACAGATGTTGGTCAACACAAGTTTTCTGCCACTGATGATGTTACACGTGTGGATACCTCTTGAACATCTGCACCACCTTCAATAATAATTGAGTAACTCTTAAAAATATGTATCATCATGTAGGTTGGTAAACAAAGTTTAAAACTTATAGACGACACGAGAGTCATTACAAGGTTCAGGATTACCTGTTTATGTGGGAAATATAAGTACATTGTTTCACTTTATTGTTTTATGGTAGGTTAAATCTACATAATGTATTTTTAGTGTCCATAAAAAATCTCTACTCTCATGAACATTTTTTTATGTTATCTTTTCAGAACCTAAATAAAAAAATTAATTAATGGTTGTAGTACTGAAGAAAGTCAGGTGAACGCTGCCTCATTCCTTTCCCGAACCTCCCCTCTCAAAATAATAATAATAATAATAATAATAATAATAATAATAATAATAATAATAATAATAATAATAATGCCTCCCAAGCGCTGTATGACCCCTACGGGTTTAGTTTATGCTTCCCCGTGATCGAAATTAATAAAGAAAATCACAAAACGCACACACACATGCATTCACATTATATACTCATTTTAAAACAGTTTTTTGACTACTGACTAAAATCAGTTTTTAAACGCTTCCTGTTTGTCACCAAAACGTGCTGACTTTATTTTAAGTTTAGTTAAGTTAATTTAAGTTAGATTCAGTTAGGCTACATAAATCTATAAAAAATAAATTTAACCACAAATAAACAGCTTAGATAAACACGCAGCGATATGTCTGGGGGGAACGAGGTGGATCAGGAAATAAAGGAAGCGTTCAAATTTAAACGTTTACCTTTTTTGATGCGAGGATTGGCTGTGCGCACACACACACACACACACACACACACACACACACACACACACACACACACACACACACACACACACACACACGCACACACACACACACACACACACATACACATACACATACACATACACATACACACACACACACACAGGTCAACTTCCAGTTACCTTTAGTCGTTTCCGGGGGTCACTGCTCCTGTGACCCGGTCCAAGACCAGGCGTCCTGGTTGCTGACCTGATTGGCTGTTGTTGCCCGCCGCTCACGGTTCAAGGTATGCATGACAACATAGCTGGTCAGGGAATGACTCAAGAAACTTATCAAGTTCCCTCTTAAAGACAGAGATTTGTTCATAATTCCCGTTATGCACTGAGTGAAGGTGTTGAAAGGCCTAAGTCTCTTAACAAATATTGCTCTTTATTGGAGGTATTTTGTACAATCTGCAAAGTCTCTTGCTTTCATACGAAGTGATTTCAATGTGTAAGTTTAGGACGAATCCCTCTAGGGTTTTCCAGGCTTAACTTATGTTGTATTTTTCTCGTCTACGTTCTAAAGATTACAGGTCAACGGATTTCAGGCATTCCCAGTGATTCACATGTTTGACTAAATTTATACGGACAAAGAAGGTTCTCCGTACGTTTTTCTGTTCTATAATTCCTGCCTTGGAGGAGGCTGTTTATATACAGTAGTATTCCAGCCTACGAAGAATAAAGGATTGTAAGAGTCATCATTGGCTTAGTATCTCGTGTTTTGAAGGTTCTAGTTATCCAGCGTATCATTTTCATTGAGGATGCGATAATATCATTGTTGTGATTTCTTGAATGTGAAATCCTTTGACACTGTCACTCCCAAGTCTCACACTGAGCTTCTGCTCTACTGAATTATATGATTTTTTCTTGTATTCTGTTTTAACCTTCAGTCTTCAAGTCCTCATTTTTGTCCATTGCATAACTGAAATTTGTCCTCGTTGGACACTATATTGTTGTTTGCAGTCTACTGGAAGACCTGATTTATTATATCAATAAAGTGGAAAAGTAATGTGAAGGACCTGGGAGTGGTAATGTCTGAGGATCTCACCTTCATGGTTCACAACAGTGCCACTATCGCATCTGCGAGGAAAATGATTGGATAGATAATGAGAATATTCAAAACAAGAGATACCAAGCCAGTGATGAACCTTTTTAAATCACTTGTTCTCTCCAGGCTGGAATACTGCTGTACATTAACATCTCCGTTCATGGCAGATGAAACTGCAGATCTGGAGAATGTACAGAAAAACTTTACTGCACATACAAGTTCCGTAAAACGCCTTAACTAATGGGAAGCCTTGGAAGCGCTTGACTTGTACTCGCTGAAACGCAGGCTAGATAAATCATAATCTACACCTGGAAAATCCTAGAAGGACTGGCCCTAATCTGCACACAGAAATCACTCCCTACGAAAGCAAAATACTCGAAGAGGGGGGTCAGGTAAGAAATGGAGGTGGGGCAGAGAAGAAATGGAGGTGGGGCAGAGAAGAAATGGAGGTGGGGCAGAGAAAAAATGGAGGTAGGTGCAGAGAAGAAATGGAGGTGGGGCAAGAAAGAATTGGAGGTGGTAGGCCAGGAAAGAAGTGGAGGAATTAGACCAGGGAAGAAGTGGAGGCAGGACAAAAAATTTTGAGGATTGTTTTTATTTAGGCGTTTCAATGGTCTTGACAACACGGACGTTAGGGGCACATTATGTAGATTTAACCTACGATGTCCCATTAAAATCCAGCCCCATCCCCAAACATCTTGCTGCTTGGTGACTTCAATCTAAGACACACAAAATGGAAGAATATAGCAAATAATGTCGTAGCAGAAATAATCCCTGGAGGTAGCTCAGATGAAAGGTCACACACGCAGGAGCTGCTGAATTTCTGCAACAAACACACCCTAAGTCAGCAAATAGTGGAGCCAACAAGACTGGAGAACACACTGGACCTTATTTTCACAAATAATGAGGACCTGGTAAGGAATATAACAATATCAAAAACAACAAATTCTCATCACAATCTAATCGAAGTCCAGACTTGCATGTACAGGAGTCCTGATCGGCACGATGCATTCAGTTATGAGGGTACTTTTACCAGATTCAACTTCAACAACAAGAACATCATCTGGGATCAGGTAAACTATGCCCTAAATGAAAAATGCTGGGAGGATATCTTAAATTACATGGACCCTAACCAATGCCTCGAAAAGATCACCCTCCTGGTAGCTGAAGTATGTTCAAGGTATATTCCTATAAGACAAAAGAAAAGAAGAAGTAAACTTGAGAGAGACGCTCCCTCTACAGGAGAAGACGAAGAACCATTGAGCTCCTCAAGAATGCCAGATTATCTGTTACACGGAAGTTAGTGCTAACCAGGGAAGTGGAAAATAATGAGCTGAAGTTAAAGGACTCGTACAGGATCCAGGAGAGACAAGAGGAGCTAAAAGCGATTAATGAAATTGAAAGAAATTCGAAATATTTCTTTTCATACGCCAAAAACAAGTCAAAAACCACTTCTAGTATAGGGCCCCTGCTCAGACAAGATGGATCCTACACTGACGACAACAAAGAAATGAGCGAGATACTGAAATTGCAATATGACTCAGTGTTCAGCGAGCCACTAACCAGTTTAAAGATAGACGATCCAAACAATTTTTTCATGAATGAGCCTCAAAACCCTGCCAATGTAGGCCAGATTTATGACATAACTTTAACTCCACTAGACTTTGAGAAAGCCATCGACGACATGCCCATGCACTCAGCCCCAGGCCCAGACTCGTGGAACTCGGTGTTCATTAAAAACTGCAAGAAACCCCTCTCACGGGCCCTAAGTATGCTATGGAGAAGGAGCTTAGACACAGGCGAGATTCCACAGTCACTAAAAACAACAGATATAGCCCCACTCCATAAAGGTGACAGCAAAGCAGTAGCTAAGAACTATAGACCAATAGCTTTAACGTCCCACATCATAAAAATCTTTGAATGAGTTCTAAGAAGCAGGATAGCAAACCACCTAGACTCCCAAAAATTGCACAACCCAGGGCAACATGGTTTCAGAGCAGATATGTCCTAGATGCACTGGAAAATAAACATAATGCGGATGTAGTATACACAGACTTTGCAAAAGCCTTTGACAAGTGAAACCATTTTGTTTAGCACACAAAACGCGTGCTAAAGGGATAACCGGCAAAGTAGGCAGATGGATCTTCAACTTTCTAACCAATCACACACAAAGAGTAGTGGTAAACAGAGTTAAATCAGATGCTGCCATAGTGAAAAGCTCTGTCCCACAAGGCACAGTACTCGCACCTATCCATTTCCTTATTCTCATATCAGACATAGACAGAGATGTAAACCACAGCACTGTATCATCTTTTGCAGACGATACTAGGATCTGCACGAGTGTCATCCATTGAGGACACGGCAAAGCTACAAGAAGATATAAACCAAGTTTTCCAATGGGCAACAGAGAACAATATGATGTTCAATGAAGACAAATTCCAACTACTCCGTTATGGAAAACTGGAGAAAATAATAACTAGAACTGAGTATATTACAAACTCCAATCACACAATAGAGTGCAAAAGTAATGTGAAGGACCTGGGTGTGGTAATGTCCGAAAACCTCACCTTCAAGGACCACAACAATGCCACTATCACATCTGCTAGGAAACTGATAGGATGGATAATGAGAACATTCAAGACAAGAGATGCTAAGCCAATGATGATCCTTTATAAATCACTTATTCTTTCTAGGCTGGAATACTGCTGTACATTAACATCCCCATTCAAGGCAGGTGAAATTGCAGAGCTAGAGAATGTACAGAGAACCTTTACTGCACGTATAAGTTCCATCAAACACCTTAACTACTGGGAGCGCCTGGAAGCACTTGACTTGCACTCACAAGAGCGCAGGCGAGAGAGATATATCGTAATCTACACCTGGAAGATTCTGGAGGGACTGGTCCCTAATATGCACACAGCAATCACTCCATACGAAAGCAAAAGACTTGGCAGGCGATGCAACATACCCCCAGTGAAAAGTAGGGGCGTCACTGGTACACTAAGAGAAAACACAATAAGTGTCCGGGGCCCAAGACTGTTCAACAGCCTCCCACCAGCAATAAGGGGCATTACGGGAAGACCCCTGGTTGTCTTCAAGAGGGAGCTGGACAGATACCTAAAGACGGTGCCGGATCAGCCGGGCTGTGGTTAGTACGTTGGATTACGTGCGGCCAGCAGTAACAGCCTCGTTGATCAGGCCCTGATCCACCGGGAGGCCTGGTCGTGGACCGGGCCGCGGGGACGTTGATCCCCGGAATGCCCTCCAGGTAGACTCCAGGTAGGGTACATATGTTAAAAATGGGTCGTCGAAAGATTAAGACCTGTGTCAGAACTTTGTCCTAATGAGCATTATAACAATTCCACTGGGTTTCTCTGACCTGAGCAGTAACAGCATCTTGTGACCTACTGATCTTGGTGCTTTCTCCATCAACACTTATTTTATAATGAACAGAGGATCCGCTAGTTCCTATTTACACTTTTCTAATTAATAGAATATCCACTTCAAATGCATTTCCTAGGTCATTCTGTTTATTTGATGCTAGTTAAGCCAAGGCATTGACTTCATCATTCACACAAAATTCTGGCTTGAATTCCTTTACCCTGCTGCTATGGAAGATTTCTAAATTTTCACAACTTCTCTATCCCAAAAGAAAGACTCGGGATTGGAACGCAGGGTCATTAAGGCCGCATATCACCTCTGCATTACCAGTTGAGGGTTCTTTAGTTGCTAAAACAGAGACAAAAGTAAACTCTCGGTGTTCCCTCTAAGTTGTGCAGGAGAACAATCAAGTGCTGTGCACAAACTATTACTGAGGCTGCGTACATCCTGTGATGGCAATTTCGTTGAGTAGTTGACCTATTTAAATTTTTATAATTTTAATGTTTATTGTTGGATATTCATTCTATGTTCTATATACCGATATATTATGGTAACTGCAAACATGTTAGTTGCTGCTAGTAGCACACATACATAATCCTTCCATATTTGTACACAAAATGTCTTTAATTCCGCATGTGAATGGAAAAAGTAAAGGGAACATATCCTTACTAAAGTATGATAATGGGCCATCTAAATAATTAAGACCCGTGGCAGGAGGTACTTATTCTGTTTCTTGACAAATAAAATAATAATGCTTAATTAGGTACCGGGGTCTATACGATTAAGACCCGTGTCAGGGAACACTTGTCCTCTTTCCTGGCGAACCCCCAAAAAATACATTCTCATTATCACAAGATATATTCACCAAGAGGTGTATTTCTTTCAGTGTTTATATGCTGGATGTTTACTTTAATCCCTGTTTAAGGGATTAAGAGTATTGTCTGGTAGTATACTGGTTCATGTATTCTTGATGACTCTAGTACAGTCGAGAGCACTGTATCAGTGGTACACACTGTACACTACCAACAAGTTCATGAATTAGACACGTGTAACATCAGGATATCTTTATTTTGTAAACGTTCACCAACTAGAGGCTTTATTATGTGTGTATACTGAGTTTTTTTTTTTTTTTGGCTGAGAGTCCACTTTAATCCCTTTTATAAAGGTGGCTATTAGTAGCTTTATCGTGTTGATAGGCTTTAAACCAATTAACCAACCAACTTTTCAGTGTATAAACACTTATAAATACACCTCTAGATGTATAGGCGACGTATTCCTACGTTACTAATCTCATTATCTCATGCTCAGGTTTTCACCATCACCTGCGGAAATTAATTATCACCATTATATTGAAAAGTCGTCAAAATTAAGATCCCTTTCTAGGAGATACCACAGTTTCTCACAACTAACTGTTTTAAGCACATCTCTCACTTTTCCTCTTTCTTGTAATGACTACAGTGGCGCCAGTCGCCTTTGTAAACGGTACTGGTAACGATGATTAACTTTCTCTTAAATGCCAGAATATATCTATCATGACATGCGCAGTATCTTGGGAAACAGAAGCAAGTACTCACCTTTGTACAGCTGTCTAGGAGAGTTTGCTCAGGTGAAGAGAGGCAGAGGGCCGAGTTGATGTATGTAGGTGTGTATGTTCAGGTGTACAAGGGGCAGTGAGGAACTGGCTGAGGCAGTGATGGTGGGGGTGGTATGCGGGTGGTTCAGTGGTGGTGAGTGGGAGAGCTGGTTGGTGGGGCGGGTTGGGGAGCAGCAGATCCACATCTCCTTATGAGGCGGTAAATCCCGCATTAACGCCCAATGACACGATCCTTCCACGCCGCCACCACCAACAGCATCACAGCTGCTTCCTCCAACACCACTATAACTACCAACACTACCACCCTCCACCAACACTAACAACAAAAAATACCATTACTGCTAACTTTTCCACTAAAAAAAAAATACCATTGTTGCTTACACGCCTCCATTACACCCTCACCAAAACCAACATTTCTACCAAAACAACACCCATACAACTAATAGCACCATCACTCGTAAAAAAAGCACCTCCATCAACACCGTCACCCACACAACTACAGTACTAACAACGCTACGACCACCTCCACCAACTGATTTTCATACAGTTGAGTTACTTCGCTGTTTTAACTTTTAAGGTTAAAATCATGATTGATTTCTATTGTAACTTACTGCTAGGCTTTAATTATAAGATATTTCAAGGACCCCAATGGAAATATACCACTTTGACTTCTTTTGGGGTTACCCTAAGTAATTTACACATAACTCACGAAATCGTAATGACACGATTGCAAACAAACCATACCACGGGTGGGATTGAACCCACGGTCAGAGAGTCTCAAAACTCCAGACCGTCGCGTTAGCCACTGGACCAGCTAGCCACAATAAGATTCGTCCAACTAGGTATATTTCTACACAGTGGTGCCTATGCTAACCTTCTTATGGTGTAGAAATATACCTAGTTGGACGAATCTTATTGTGGCTAGCTGGTCCAGTGGCTAACGCGACGGTCTGGAGTTTTGAGACTCTGACCGCGGGTTCAATCCCGCCCGTGGTATGGTTAATTTACACATATGTTACTATGTATGATAACTGGACCTGTATCTAAATAAACTTATTCGTACCACCACCACAACCACGAGGATCAACTCCACCACGAAGCAACTGTGGTTAGCGCCCGAGAGGACCCAGGGTCTCGCCCCACTACGATGCAAGACATATGGGTATGTCTCTTATTTTTTTTTTTATTCGCTGGTACTCTCCCGGTCCGGGTCTTTTCCAAGAGTGGTGGCCCGGCCTTGGCTCCCTGTCTGGGGAGTATCTCGATACCCCAAGTCTCCCATGGGAGGAGGTACAAGTATCCCCTCATCTTTGGGACCAACTGTCCCCAGGCCTAGCCACAGTCCCCGCCCCCACGGGGCTCGTAGGGAGAAGCTAGGCCTCTGGTCTGCCATCTGCCCCGCCCCCAAAGGGGCTCGTGGGGATGGCAGTCTTGTGAGCAAGCGGTGAACAGATACCTGGAAGTTAGTCTACAGTTAAGTAGGACATACAATATGATCTCAGTGGACGTCAGAATAAATTATTGACTCTTCAAGAATAATAGTCCCAATAAAGACTTCTTCTTTGCCCCTGTTGGAAAATGTAAATAAATACTCTATTTCCACATAATATATAGTTTTTGCAGAATTAAGTGAGATTATATATGAGGAAAGTCCCTGGTTATGATTATTATTTCGGTCTAGAACTGTTCCCAGGCCACTACTGTGCTAATTTACGTGGTTTAAAAGCCGATCTGCTCTCCTCTGTTTCCGGTCTAATTGTTTTTAAATTTTTCCAAAAAATTTCCATTTTTAATTTTTTTCCTTTTTTCCTGTTTTTTCTATTATAAAATTCAAGTTTTACACTAATTTTGTCTACTGTATTTTTATTATTATTAATTAAAAAAATATGTACTTGCAAAATTCTTTAAAAATAATAATAATAATTGCTTATTGTTAACTATAATTTTTAATGGGTGGAAAGGTAAGCCAGCGGAAGGCCTCGGACAGATGACCAAAACTCCAGCTGCGGGTCCTCATATGACTAAGACCTTCGTCAGGAAACACTTGTCTTGTTTCCTGACAAATCTAATACCTACCTGACTTAAGAAATCGTAATGACACGATTGCAAATAAACCATACCCCCGGCCGGGATTGAACCCGCGGTCATAGAGTCTCAAAACTCCAGCCCGTCGCGCTAGCCACTAGACCAGCTAGCCACATAAGATTCATCCAACTAGGTATATTTCTACACCATAGGAAAGTTAGCACAGGCACCTCTGTGACCACAAATGGTTTATTTGCAATCGTGTCATTACGATTTCTTAAGTCATGTTGACGGCAGTGAAGGGACTTGAGCTAGAGTTCGTCACGGCCACGCTAGCTGGAGATTCGTCTGTAAAAACTTGCATTTGTGGTCACAGAGGTGCCTGTGCTAACTTTCCTATGGTGTAGAAATATACCTAGTTGGATGAATCTTATGTGGCTAGCTGGTCTAGTGGCTAGCGCGACGGGCTGGAGTTTTGAGACTCTATGACCGCGGGTTCAATCCCGGCCGGGGGTATGGTTCTAATACCTACCTATTTTATAGTAATAATTTTTGTTGTAAGGGAAGGCTCAGCCTGTCTCATTAAGTGTTCTCCCCACATTATTTGGTTTTATTGCGTTATCCTTGTTAAATCTATATATCTGTAATTTTTATTTGTCCCTAATCATTTGTGTGCCCTGAAGACCACAGGAAAAACAAAATTATATCATGTACTACTTGAAACTTAAATAAAAAATTTCCCCTCTAACTACCGAAGCTATAAGTAACTTTATTTAGGTACAAGTACACTTAAGTAGTTACACAAATTTAGGTGATTACAATTATCATACATAGTAACATGTGTAACTTACATAATTATAACCTTAATTTTTAAAGGGGTGGACCGGTAAACCAATGGAAGGCTTCGGTCAGGTGGCAAAAAGCTCCAGCGGAGGGTCATCATCTGACTGTGACCCGCGTTAGGAAACACTGGTCCTGTTTCCTGACAAATCTTACCTAACATAACCTAAAATACCTAGGACAGCCGAAAAATGGCAAACGAAGTGACATTTCCATTGGAGTCCTATCCATACTGAGTTTACTTCTAAGAGACTATGACAGTTCGTTTTTTAATTTTCTTTTAACTCTGTTTACCCATCTTTTCATCTGCTTTTTAAATAAAATATGTTTCCTGCTCAGTCTTTGAAGCAACATATTTCTCAAACCAGAATTTTTTTTCTTAGGGGTTAACTTGCCCAGCAAACTCGCTTTCTACAACTCTAGTCAGAATGACTCTGTGTGATGTCTGGATTTTTTTTTTTTTGTCAAGATCAGGGCACATAAAGTTTTTTTTTTATCAAGTTCAGGGTATATATCTCACCACCTGTTCACCCCAGAAAAAACTAATATAGTAAATTCGTCTTCTACCCATGAGGCCATGACTTGTCATTTAAAGTTTGCACTCGGTCAATACACTCTTTTCATCGACACCATGCCTAATCCTGCTAGGGTAGGGTAGGTGCCTGAGCCCGAGCCTTTAGCTCATAAGACTGTCATTCCCATTAGCCCCCTTGAGGCGGGGATGGCAGACCAGAGAGGCCTAGCTTGTGGCTAGGCCTGGGGACAGTTGGTCCCAAAGATGAGGATGTACTTGTGCCTCCTCCCATGGGAGACTTAGGTCTCAGACACTCCCTAAAGAGGGAGCCAAGGCCGGGCCACCACTTGGAAATGGCCCGGGCCGGGAGAATACCGGCGAATCTTTAATAATAATAATAATAATAATAATAATAATACACTCTTACAATTAAGAGATCTTGGGGCCAGTCAATGGACCATTAAAATTACTTTAGTACCGGTTATTTTTTTATTCAAATTATCCAATGATAGGTGGATTGTACAACGGATTAATTAAATTTTGTGCAAATGGGACAAACTAATTTTTGGTAAATAAATCTAACGTAATTAACCCTGAATTTAACTTCTAATCTAAGTTTGGTTAGGTTGTGTTAGGCTTGGTAACTTGTTTTGGTCAGGTTTTGTCTTCATCGTACAATTTGCCTAGTACGTATTACATAATTTACATAAAAACTGGCGGTAAATATTTCCCAAATTATGAACTAAGATTATTTATTACCAGGAACTACAGCATACAATTATTATAAAACTAAGTAATAAATATTAGACTAGAAAAACCCTTGATTGTGGCTCGGTTGGTAGTGCACTCAGCTCACACACGAATAGTCATGGGTTCGATTCCCGGTACGGGTGGAAAATTTGGGCATGTTTTTTTTATATCTGCTGCCCCTCTCACCTAGCAGTAAGTAGGTACCTGAGTGTTAGCCGACTGGTGTGGGTCGTATCCTGGGAGGTGGTAGTATACCTTAGATAGGACTGGGGCTTTGAAATAAGCTGAGGTAGGATAACATTTCTTAGTCATTAAAAGTGATCTGTGTAAAAAAAATAATTTTGTGCAGTCAGGCTTCTGCAAACTTTTGACTTCCTTTCATGGGTGGCATCATCGTCTTGATTCGCCGGTACTCTCTTTCCCTGAGTCTTTTCCAGATGGTGACCCGGCCTTAACTCGCTGTCTTGGGAGTGTCTGGCATTGAAGGACATACACATAGACAAGGATGTCAGCCACAGCACCGTGTCTTCCTTTGCAGATGACACCCGAATCTGCATGACAGAGTCTTCCATTGCAAACACTGCAAGGCTCCAGGCGGACATCAACCGAATCTTTCAGTGGGCTGCAGAAAACAATATGAAGTTCAAGGATGAGAAATTTCAATTACTCAGATATGGTAAACACGAGGAAATTAAATCTTCATCAGAGCACAAAACAAATTCTGGCCACAAAATAGAGCGAAACACCAACGTCAAAGACCTGGGAGTGATCATGTCGGAGGATCTCACCTTCAAGGACCATAACATTGTATCAATCGCATCTGCTAGAAAAATGACAGGATGGATAATGAGAACCTTCAAAACTAGGGAGGCCAAGCCCATGATGACACTCTTCAGGTCACTTGTTCTATCTAGGCTGGAATATTGCTGCACACTAACAGCACCTTTCAAGGCAGGTGAAATTGCTGACCTAGAAAATGTACAGAGAACCTTCACGGCGTGCATAACGGAGATAAAACACCTCAATTACTGGGAGCGCTTGAGGTTCCTAAAACTGTATTCCCTGGAACGCAGACGGGAGAGATACATGATTATATACACCTGGAAAATCCTAGAGGGACTAGTACTGAACTTGCACACGAAAATCACTCACTACGAAAGCAAAAGACTTGGCAGACGATGCAACATCCCCCCAATGAAAAGCAGGGGTGTCACTAGCACGTTAAGAGACCTTACAATAAGTGTCAGGGGCCCGAGACTGTTCAACTTCCTCCCAGCATACATAAGGGGGATTACCAACAGACCCCTGGCAGTCTTCAAGCTGGCACTGGACAAGCACCTAAAGTCGGTTCCTGACCAGCCGGGCTGTGGCTCGTACGTTGGTTTGCGCGCAGCCAGCAGCAACAGCCTGGTTGATCAGGCTCTGATCCACCAGGAGGCCTGGTCACAGACCGGGCCGCGGGGGCGTTGACCCCCGGAACTCTCTCCAAGTAAACTCTCCAGGTACCTCCTCATTTTCTGGGACCAACTGTCCCCAGGCCTAGCCCCATTCTCCGCCCTCACGGGGTTCGTAGGGAGAAGCCAGGCCTCTGGTCTACCATCTTCCCTGCCTCATTCATTACCTTTGAAACTTGTCATGATTGTGACCAGCTCTACCTGGAGCTCATTACCTTTGTAACTTGGTCATGATTATGACCAGATCTAGCTCATTACCTTTGTAACTTGCTCAGCTATCAAAACTTTGGAGTCCTGTCCCTGGGCCAATTATGTACCTCTGTAATCTTTTGACTACCGCCCACAGGATGGGTATGGGGTGCATAATAAACATATTAAACTAAAACTAAACCCTGCCTCAGGGGGGCTCATGGGAACGGCAATCTTGTGAGCTGCAGGCGGTAGCAAGCTCTGGCTCTAGTACCTTCCCCGCCCTAGGAGGGCTCGTGGGAATGGTGTCTGGATTGCATCAAATCAGTCATCACCGTACCAGTCCTGTGGACGCTAGCAATCAATTTTAGGATAAAAATATACATGTATTGTGTTTTTGCATTAGAGTGTAGTTGTTAAAATCTTGTTGAGATTATCACTATTACTGTAATTTTTGTTTATATTTAGGATTTAAACCTAGCAGGCGAACCACTAGCTTGCTTAATTAACAGAATGATGAAACTCAATCACTGAATTGTATGTCTATTCTTTTTACTAAGCCCCATCCCCCCAAAAAAATAATATGAAAGATATACATAACATAAGTAGCCAAGTATCTTGACCAAAAAAAGTGTGCCTTCAACTCCACTTTCGTTTTCTTTTATGATGTAAGTGGCCACTCTGCCATGCCTGTGTCGTGGACTAAGGTAATAGTATATACCTCGTGACATAATGTGCTAGGATTAGCGATATTCTTAATTTTCTCATTTTTCTAACCGATCATTATATACTTTTTCCCGGGACAGCATCCATTAATCTTTTATAGTATAATTAACAACCATGTTATTTTATTATTATTATTATTATTATTAAAGATTCGCCGGTATTCTCCCGGCCCGGGCCTTTTCCAAGTGGTGGCCCGGCCTTGGCTCCCTCTTTAGGGAGTGTCTGAGACCTAAGTCTCCCATGGGAGGAGGCACAAGTACCTCCTCATCTTTGGGACCAACTGTCCCCAGGCCTAGCCACAAGCTAGGCCTCTCTGGTCTGCCATCCCCGCCCCAAGGGGGCAAATGGGAATGACAGTCTTATGAGCTAAAGGCTCGGACTCAGGCACCTACCCTACCCTAGAAGGGTTAGGCATGGTGTCGATGCACCATTCAAAGTTTATTCTCTATAAAGATTACAATGTTGAATTTACAGAATTTGGTTGTTGTGTGGTTTACATGTAGTTAAATAATGATTACAGAGTGTACCACTAGAACGCCTAGCATGGCTAGGCATTCCGGCAGACTTAGTTTAATTCATTATTTTAAAATATTACAAATTATGAGGTAAGTTGGTATTATGGCTAAGTGACTAAATACTAGTTTGTGAGTTTAGCAATGTGAATGATTTTGTTTTGGCACAGTACATAGTTTCAGTATTAGAGTATCATAGGATTCATTATTTTAAGATTGAGATTAATATTTCTGTTTATGGTCAAATGGGTGAGTGAGTGTAAGTGTGAACCACCAGGTGGTATTCGTGTAGTTAGTTGATGGGGTGTATCAGGGAGATAAGATGTTTTCTAATGGTAGTTTTGAAGGTGATGAATGTGTCTGCAGTTCTAGAGTTCTCAGGTAGGGTGTTCCAGATTTTAGGGCCTTTGACATACATTGAATTTTTGTAAAGGTTTAGTCGGACACGGGGAATGTCGTAGAGATGTTTGTGTCTGGTGTTATGCCTGTGGGTTCTGTCACAACTATCAAGAAAGCGTTTTAGGTCAAGGTTGATATTGGAGTTTAAGGTCCTGTAGATGTAGATTGCACAGTAGTAAGTGTGGATGTACTGAACAGGGAGTAAGTTTAGATCTATGAAGAGTGGGGGGGGGGGTGTTGCCAGGGATGGGATTTAGTGATTATTCTTACTGCAGCTTTTTGTTGGGTTATTATTGGCTTTAGGTGTGTTGCTGCAGTTGATCCCCAAGCACAAATAGCATAGGTGAGGTATGGATATATAAGTGAATGGTATAGTGTGATAAGGGCAGTTTGCAGCACGTAGTATCGCATCTTGGAGAGGATCCCAACCGTTTTGGATACTTTTTTGGTTATGTGTTGGATATGGGTGCTGAAATTCAGGTTGTTGTCAAGGTATACCTGGAGTTTACCTGGAGAGAGTTCCGGGGGTCAACGCCCCCGCGGCCCGGTCTGAGACCAGGCCTCCTGGTGGATCAGAGCCTGATCAACCAGGCTGTTGCTGCTGGATGCACGCAAACCAACGTACGAGCCACAGCCCGGCTGATCCGGAACTGACTTTAGGTGCTTGTCCAGTGCCAGCTTGAAGACTGCCAGGGGTCTGTTGGTAATCCCCCTTATGTGTGCTGGGAGGCAGTTGAACAGTCTCGGGCCCCTGACACTTATTGTATGGTCTCTTAACGTGCTAGTGACACCCCTGCTTTTCATTGGGGGGATGGTGCATCGTCTGCCAAGTCTTTTGCTTTCGTAGTGAGTGATTTTCGTGTGCAAGTTCGGTACTAGTCCCTCTAGGATTTTCCAGGTGTATATAATCATGTATCTTTCCCTCCTGCGTTCCAGGGAATACAGGTTTAGGAACCTCAAGCGCTCCCAATAATTGAGGTGTTTTATCTCCGTTATGCGCGCCGTGAAAGTTCTCTGTACATTTTCTAGGTCGGCAATTTCACCTGCCTTGAAAGGTGCTGTTAGTGTGCAGCAATATTCCAGCCTAGATAGAACAAGTGACCTGAAGAGTGTCATCATGGGCTTGGCCTCCCTAGTTTTGAAGGTTCTCATTATCCATCCTGTCATTTTTCTAGCAGATGCGATTGATACAATGTTATGGTCCTTGAAGGTGAGATCCTCCGACATGATCACTAGGAATTTGCCCTCATTATGTCTGGTAATTAGAGTGTTGTCGATCTTAATGTTAATTTGTGCATCTCCTGCTCTGCTACCAAACATAATATAGTAGGTTTTGTCAGTGTTAAGCGTAAGTTTATTGGCTGTCATCCAAGTCGATATTTTGATCAGCTCCTCGTTAACAATGGTGTTGAGGGTGGCAAGATTAGGGTGAGAGATGACATAAGTCGTGTCGTCAGCAAAGAGAATGGGTTTCAGGTGTTGGGATACGTTTGGAAGATCATTGATGTATATGAGGAAGAGCAGGGGACCAAGGACACTTCCCTGCGGAACTCCAGTATCAAGTGGCCGTGTTGTTGATGCTGTGTCTTTAATGGTGACATATTGATACCAATTAGTAAGGTAAGATTTGAAATAAGCAAGCGCATGGCCTCTTATACCATAATGGTCAAGTTTGTGGAGTAGGATGTCGTGGTCTACTGTATCAAAAGCTTTTTTTAGGTCAATAAAAATTCCTAGTGGATATTCCTTATTTTCCAATGCTGTGTAAAGCAGATCTAGCATTTTTATGATTGCATCATTAGTGCTTTTATTTTTCCTGAATCCAAATTGGCAGGGGTTGAATATGTTTTGTGTTGTTATAAATGAATATAGTCTCCTGTGCACGAGTTTCTCAAAGATTTTGGATAGCAATGGTAAGTTTGATATTGGCCTATAGTTGTTTAAGTCTGTAGGGTCACCACCTTTATGTATTGGTGTAACCCTTGCCATCTTGAGTAGTTTCGGGAAGGTGCTAGTTTCTAGTGACTTGTTAAAAAGTAATGAAATAGCATGCGAAAGGATATGGGCCGCTCGCTTGTACAGTAATGGTGGGACATTAGACAGATTCCCTGAGTTGTTTTTAAGTGACTTTATAATCTCGGTGACTTCCGAGGGCTCAGTTGGTGCAAGATAGAAGGAATTTGGGAAATTCCCATCTAGGTAGTCCCCGGCATGGGCATTGGTATGTGGGATTTTATTGGCGAGATTAGATCCTATGGTTGAGAAGAAGTCGTTTATCTTGTTAGCTGTGTCAGTGGGATGTAGTGGTGTTTCATTAGGTTTAGTTAGGACAATATTCTTGTTTTTTTTTTTCAGTTTGTGGGTCCCTAGAATCTGAGAGAGTGTTTTCCAGGTCTTTTTTATATCTCCTCTAGTGTCTGTGAATCTACTGGAGTAGTATAGTTGTTTGGCTTTCTTTATTACTTTGGTGAGAACTGATGAATAGTGTTTAAGAATATCTTTGTGTATTAAGCCCTGTCTATATTGCTTTTCATATTGGTGTTTCTTGTCAATGGATTTCAGAATGGTACTGGTTAGCCATGGGCAACCAAGCCGTTTGTTTGTGATCTGTTTCGTTTTTATAGGACAACATTTGTTGTATAGTCTAAGTAATTTGTTAAGAAAAATGTCTGTCCAGTCATCAATACCATTGGCCTTGGAGAATTCTGTAGGCCAGTCAACAATCTCTAGGTCATCTGTGAACTTCCTTATTGAGGCCTCGTCATGGAGTCTAAATGAGACTTTGTTGAATTCAAGTGGTGGTTTACTAATGTTTGTCAGGAGGAAGGTAGGGTAGTGGTCTGTAGTGCTATCTGTGATTATCCCTGATTTAAGGGGGGCTAGTATATTGGTCCATATGTGGTCTATTATGGTTGCACTTGTCTCAGTGAGCCTGGTTGGTTTTGTTATTGTTGGTATGAGAAGTGTGTTGTTCATATTGTTGATGAAATCAGTTACAGGCTGATCATCTAGTAAGCCAAGGTTGATGTTGAAGTCTCCAGCTAAGAGAAGGTGGTGCTTATTCATTTGTGTCTTTGTTATTAGTGACTTTAATTTCTCACTGAAATTTGGGATGTTTGTGTGAGGTATCCGGTAAATGGCACCGATTGTTATAGGTGTCTTAAGGTTTTTTACAGTAAAATTAGCAAAAATGTATTCCCCATATTCATCACTAAAGCAAGTGGTGCTAATACAAGATAATTGGTTAGAGTAATAGATTGCAATACCACCCCAACTTGGTTTGGTCTGCAGTTGTGAATTGCTGTGTATCCTGGTAGAGGGTAGATATCTATTGTGTCCTGCTTAAGCCAGGTCTCAGTAAGAATAATGCAGGAGAAGGGTGTCTTTAGTGATTCAAGGAGTGCCAGGAGGTCATCATAGTGTTTGCTTAAGGACCTGATGTTGTAGTTAAGTACTGATAGACTTTTAGCATTGTTTAGGATAGTGCTGGCTTGTGTTGCTGTGTAATAAAGGCAGTTACTTTTCAGTAGGTTTTGATTGGGTGTCAGATTATGGAGGTTTAGATCAGGGTCAACGTAATCATGAGAAAAATAGTAGTTTGTTTTGCAAATTGGTTATTAAGGGGATAAGAGGCAAAATAAGAATATAATTTACAGTATTACGTAAATTCTTTTTAATTCAATGGACTGTGCAAAGTAGATAGTTACATTTTAAACAATTAAGAAAGGAGCTTTCTTATGATAAGTAAATTTAACATCCTAACCCAACCGTAACAAAGTCTTATCTTACCCTACAAATCCACCCAAACTCAACCTAAGCTAGACCAACCCTAAAATTCTTGGTTTGGTAAGGTTGAGTAAAATTAGATTAGGATATATAAAAAAAAATCCCTAGATCACCAAATTCAAAACAATATAGACCTCCGGCAATTCTGTATTCACATTCAACCTTCTATGAAACCTCTGGCCTTGCTCCCCGATAGGGTTTTAATTAGGTATCCCCGAAGAAGACTTTAAGAGGTTGTCCGTATTTTCTCATTTCACCTTTACTTTCTCCATTTTTTTATATTTTTCGCATAACTCAAGAACTCCTTATCCAATCAGCTACAAATTTTCAACGTTTGTGTACGGTAACGAGGATCAGATTCTTGGAACAATTGGCATGTTCATGTGCCCTATGACCAAAGTTGCTGAAGTCATTTCCAGCATTGCGGAACGGCTAAAATAATTTCCAAAACCCTAAGTGTAGTTTCAGACGTTGAGAAAAGGTTGAGGAAAAGGTTTCTCCTAATTCGACGACGGCAGAGAGTGAAATTTAGATGTGTAGACGCAGATTTGACTATTTTGTGAAAAATAGTTTGAATTTTTTATTCCCATTAAATCATGTTAAATAAATTTTAAATATCAGTTTTACCTCTTATGATCAACTTCAACATTTAATGGTCAATGCATCATAGGGCCAGGATAATACCTACAAGTTTCCTTTGTGTCTTCTGCACAGTGTTACAAAGACCATTTCCAAATTTTGTTTCCATATAATATCTGAAGACAGGTTTCTCTGACTGGCTTCAAAATTTCAACACTGGTGTGTCATACTTAGAAGGTTGGTATATTTAATAGAGTGTGTAGGTGCCATTTTTAACTTTGAAATTATTATATATTATTGAATTATTTTGTCCTGATGCAGGTAAGGGGCTCTTGATCGAAGGAACTGGACTGATTTTCCGCCATGCTTAGGTCGAATTTGAATGCCTCCCATTCCACAGACGCTATATGACTCCTCCAGGTTTAGCGCATTCATTTGATTAAAATATAGCAATTGTGAACGGCATTGATTTTCAATAGCTGATGCAGTGTATGAAATGGGGGAAACATTTCATGGGTTTAGGCTGTGTAGGTACAAATTTTGCTGGATTTTGCGCAATATCTGGAAAATGCAACTTCTGGTCAACTTTAATATTTAAGTGCTGATGTGTTTCCCTCAAAGGAAACAACCGCGGCCCGGTCTGTGACCAGGCCTCCTGGTGGATCAGAGCCTGATCAACCAGGCTGTTACTGCTGGCTGCACGCAAACCAACGTACGAGCCACAGCCCGGTTGGTCAGGAACCGACTTTAGGTGCTTGTCCAGTGCCAGCTTGAAGACTGCCAGGGGTCTGTTGGTAATCCCCCTTATGTATGCTGGGAAGCAGTTGAACAGTCTCGGGCCCCTGACACTTATTGTATGGTCTCTTAATTAACGTGCTAGTGACACCCCTGCTTTTCATTGGGGGGATGTTGCATCGTCTGCCAAGTCTTTTGCTTTCGTAGTGAGTGATTTTCGTGTGCAAGTTCGGTACTAGTCCCTCTAGGATTTTCCAGGTGTATGTAATCATGTATCTCTCCCGCCTGCGTTCCAGGGAATACAGGTTTAGGAACCTCAAGTGCTCCCAGTAATTGAGGTGTTTTATCTCCGTTATGCGCGTCGTGAAGGTTCTCTGTACATTTTCTAGGTCAGCAATTTCACCTGCCTTGAAAGGTGCTGTTAGTGTGCAGCAATATTCCAGCCTAGATAGAACAAGTGACCTGAAGAGTGTCATCATGGGCTTGGCCTCCCTAGTTTTGAAGGTTCTCATTATCCATCCTGTCATTTTTCTAGCAGATGCGATTGATACAGTGTTATGGTCCTTGAAGGTGAGATCCTCCGACATGATCACTCCCAGGTCTTTGACGTTGGTGTTTCGCTCTATTTTGTGGCCAGAATTTGTTTTGTATTCTGATGAAGATTTAATTTCCTCGTGTTTACCATATCTGAGTAATTGAAATTTCTCATCGTTGAACTTCATATTGTTTTCTGCAGCCCACTGAAAGATTTGGTTGAAGTCCGCTTGGAGCCTTGCAGTGTTTGCAATGGAAGACACTATCATGCAGATTCGGGTGTCATCTGCAAAGGAAGACACGGTGCTATGGCTGACATCCTTGTCTATGTCAGATATGAGGATGAGGAACAAGATGGGAGCGAGTACTGTGCCTTGTGGAACAGAGCTTTTCACCATCGCCGCCTCAGACTTTACTCTGTTGACTACTACTCTCTGTTTTCTGTTAGTGAGGAAATTATAGATCCATCGACCGACTTTTCCTGTTATTCCTTTAGCAAGCATTTTGTGAGCTATTACGCACTTTTATTAATCTAATTGATTTGTGAAGAAATTATTCCACCCTTCCATGCTGATCACTTTCTTATACAACTTTTAAGTGGGTTAAAGCCTAATGTGCTTGTGTATTTCAGGATATTGATCGCTTTGTAAGGTTTGGTTTAGATTTAGGTTGGGTATGTTAAATCAACATAATGTTCTTCAATGTGACTATAACATCTGTGTTCCCTCAAGATCATTTTTAAATAGTTGTATGTTATGTACACTAGGCTAATGTGAATTGTTTTACTTACTGTGCTTATTTTCTTAAAAGCTGTTTAATCTTATTTAGAGAAAGTTTGAATTGATTTTTGGCCTGTATAGGTCTTATTTTTTTTTTCTTTTTGATGAGGGAAAGAGAATAAAAAATTAAATACCACTTTTCATGTGATAATTTCTAAATGTTGCATCTGATTATCTTCAGTCCTTCATGATGATATCTTGATAATGTAACTTCTTAATGGCTTCGAACTTAATGTGCTGATATCTTTGCAAAGTTTGAATTAGATTTGGTTTGTGTATGACCTTATTTATCAGTTTTATTGAAGAAATTGGGATTCTCCTGCTACTCTCTCAAGCCTTAACCCCATCCATCACCAAGGATTACGTTTATGCCCTGGTGCTTTTCGCTCTTTCCCTGTTGAGAGCCTCTATGCAGAAGCAAATGTTCTATCCTTGTCTGATCGCCGTGATGCTCATTGCCTTCGCTACTATGTACGCTCTCACGATCTCTGCAATCCTTCCATTTATTAGTAGACATTATTTGTTCGCCGCCCCTGTTTGCTCTGTCCCTTCTCTCTTCGCCTACGTTCGCTCTTGTCTTCCCTCCAGTTACCACCTTTATATGTTCATGTAGCATCTCACTTTTCCCTACCCCCCTGGGAAGTTCCAGCTGTTCGGGTCTGTTCTTTCTCACTCCCTTGCTCGAAAGCCCAACTGCCTACGGTGGCTTCCCGCTCTCTTTTTCTTGACCACTTTCACTCTCATTCTCATGCCATCACAGTGTACACAGATGGCTCTAAGTCTTCTGATGGCGTCGGATTCGCAGCAGTGTTTCCGGACAGCGTCGTGCGAGGGCATTTACTATCTTCGGCTAGCATTTTTACTGCTGAATTGTATGCCATTCTTGCAGCACTTGTTCGTATCGCATCTATGCCTGTGTCATCATTTGTGGTAGTCTCAGACTCCCTTAGTGCTCTACAGGCTATAAGGAAATTTGATACACCTCACCCCCTAGTTCTCCGTATCCAACTTTGGCTATGTCGTACCTCTACCAGGCATAAAGATATTGTTTTTTGTTGGGTCCCTGGCCATGTTGACATACAGGGCAAAGAACAGGCAGACACTGCTGCGCGGTCAGCAGTACATGACCTACCAATTTCATATAGAGGTGTTCCATTTCTGGACTATTTTGATGTAATAGTTACCCACCTTCACACCCGTTGGCAACAACGTTGGCCAACTCTGCTCGGTAACGAACTTCATTCTATTAAACCGAGCATAGGTTACTGGCCGTCTTCTTGTCATCAGTGCCGAGGTTGGGAGACTACTCTCTCCCGCCTTCGCAATGGCCACACTCGTCTTACTCATGGGTACCTCATGGAGAGGCACCCTGTTCCTCTCTATGAGCAGTGTCAAGTTCCAGTATCGATTAGCCACATTCTGTTAGACTGCCCTTTCTATCATCGAGCACGCAGAATTTACGTCCAATGTCGTCTCCGCTCTACTACCTTCCCTTCTTGCTGATGGTCTCTCCTTTAATCCTGACTCTCTCATTGACTTCTTGACAACGACTGATTTACTCCACAAACTCTGATGATACCTTTCGCACTCCCCTCAGCCCTTTCTACCTCAATCTCTTGCTGCCCTCTACCCTTTCACCATCCACTGCCCCGCTGTTCTCCGTAACCTATAACTCATCCATCTCCCTTTTGCCACCTTATACCCTCGCTTCCTTCCTGCCCTGCAATGCTGTATTGCCCTTGTGGTTTAGCGCTTCATTTCGATTATAATAATAATGGGATATTAGTTTCCATATGATGACTTGTGAATGCCTCTTCTTATTCCCTGCAAATCTTCAATACTGTTATTTTAGTGCATTATCAACTAATGCTGCAGTCTGCACTATTCTAGTCATGTGCATTGAGACACACGGGACTGAGGTTATGGGATATGGTGATACCTTTCCCGGATCGCTCAGAAAATAACATACATTTAGGTCTTCTTATTCAGTTATTATCAATTCTTCTTAAGTTTCCCTTTATCTCAATAGGACTCAAGAAATCGTAATGACACGATCTGGAGTTTTGAGACTCTGACCGCGGGTTCAAACCCCATCTCATTTTCATTACTCCATCTTATTTTCATTTTCTCAAGGGATTTCTTTCCACGAATTCCTGTAGTTCATCTTATATTCTTTCTACTATAATGTTACTATCACTAATCGCCTAAACCAAAGGAACTCAGGTTCTATCAATGGACGAGCAGAGGTAAATGGAGAAGCCTCATTACACCTTTTGCGCCTTTTCAAGAAGAAAACTTTTTTCATTATCCCCGGAGGGTTAGAAAACCAGAATAACCCAGTAAAGTCAATCAACATGGCTGATTTCCATGTGAGTCCTTTTTTGGTCTTCTACATAATAATAATAATAATAATAATAATAATAATAATAATAATAATAATAATAATAATAATAATAATAATAATAATAATAATAATAATAATAATAACAATAACAATAACTATATTATTATTATTATTATTATTATTATTATTATTATTATTATTATTATTATTATTATTATTATTATTATTATTATTATTATTATTATTCACTTAGCAGTAACTAGGTACCTAGGATCTTTCTCGGGTTATTGCTTCAGACTATACAAACTATTGCTGAATACTAGTGAAGACTAGTATGAAGACTAGTGAAGGTGTCATGATCGAAGGAATTGAATTATTATGCTCATGGAGGAGTGTCAGTCACATATGAGTCATACAGCGCCTAAGGAATAGAATGTAATCAGGTCTGATTCAAGGAAGAGGAGATGGCGCTGATTCCTTGGCTCAATTAGCCGTTCACCCTCCCTTTCCTGTAGCTGTATGGCCCATGCTGATTTAGAGCTTTCAGTATAATAATAATAATAATAATAATAATAATAATAATAATAATAATAATAATAATAATAATAATTATTATTATTATTATTATTATTATTATTATTATTGTTATTATTATTTTTATTATTGTTATTATAGCGCAAAAATGCGTGATAAAGGAATAACAGGAAAAGTTGGCAGATGGATCTACAACTTCGTAAAGAAGACTAAGAGTACTAGTAAACAGAGTAAAGTCTTAGGCGGCTACAGTGAAAAGCTCGGTGCCACAAGGCACTGTACTCGCCCCCATCCTGTTCCTTATCCTCGTATCTGGTATAGACAGAGATATAAGCTACACTAACGTGTCTTCCTTTGCGGATCACACCCGAATTTGCATGACTGTATCATCTATCGAAGACATTGAAAGATTCCAAGCGGACTTCAACCAAGTTTTTAAATGAGCCGCGGAAAACAACATGAAGTTCATTGAAAAGAAATTTCAATTACTCCGACATAAAAAAAACTCGAAGAAATTAAAACCGTATCGAAGTATAAAACAAATGTCAACCACAAAATAGACCGAAAAACTTTTGTGAAGGACCTACCTAAAGTTTACCTGGAGGGTATTCCGGGGATCAACGCCCCCGCGGCCCGGCCCATGACCGGGTCTCTAGTTGGATCAGGACCTGATCAACCAGGCTGTTACTGCTGGCCACACGTAGTCCAACGTACGAACCACAGCCCGGCTGATAGGCTGATAGGCTGATACGGTACCGACTTTAGGTCTCTGTCCAGCACCTTCTTGAAGACAACCAGGGGTCTATTGGTAATGCCCCTTATGGCTGGTGGGAGGCTGTTGAACAGTCTTGGGCCTCGGACATTTGTGTTTTCTCTTAGTGTACCAGTGGCGCCAATACTTTTCACTAGGGGTATGTTGCATCGCCTGCCAAGTCTTGTGCTTTCATAGGGAGTGATTTCTGTGCGCATATTAGGAACCAGTCCTTCCAGAATCTTCCAGGTGTAAATTATGATATATTTCTCTCACCTGCGCTCCAGTGAGTACAAGTCAAGTGCTTCCAGGCGTTCCCAGTAGTTAAGGTGTTTGATGGAACTTATACGTGCAGTAAAAGTTCTCTGTACATTCTCTAGATCTGTAATTTCACCTGCCTTGAATGGGGACCTTAATGTAAGCAGTATTCCAGCCCAGAGAGAACAAGTGATTTAAAAAGGATCATCATTGGCTTGGCATTTCTTCTCTTGAATGTTCTCATTATCAATCCTATCAGTTTCCTAGCAGATGTGATAGTGGCATTGTTGTGGTCCTTGAAGGTGAGGTCTTCGGACATTACCACACCCAGGTCCTTCACATTACTTTTCCTCTCTATTGTGTGATTGGAGTTTGTAGTGTACTCAGTTCTAGTTATTATTTCCTCCAGTTTTCCATAACGGAGTAGTTGGAATTTGTCTTCATTGAACATCATATTGTTCTCCGTTGCCCATTGGAAAACTTGGTTTATATCTTCTTGGAGATTTGCCGTGTCCTCAATGGACGATACTCTCATGCAAATCCTAATATCGTTTGCAAAGGATGGTACAGTGTTATGGTTCACATCTATGTCTATGTCTAATATGAGAATGAGGAACAGGATAGGTGCGAGTACTGTGCCTTGTGGGACAGAGCTTTTCACTATGGCAGCATCCGACTTAACTCTGTTTACCAAAACTCTTTGTGTTCGATTGGTTAGGAAGTTGAAGATCGATCTGCCTACTTTGCCAGTTATCCCTTAGCACGCATTTTGTGTGCTATTACACCATGGTTGCACTTGTCAAAGGCTTTTGCAAAATCTGTGTATACTACATCTGCATTCTGTTTGTTTTCCAGTGCATCTAAGACCATAGTTGTGAGAGGCAGGAGCGACCTGCTCTGAAACCATGTTGCCCTAGGTTGTGCAGTTTTTGAGAGTCCAGGTGGTTTGCTATCCTGCTTCTTAGAACTCTTTCAAAGATTTTTATGATATGGGACATTAAAGTTATTGGTCCATAGTTCTTAGCTACTGCTTAGCTGCCCCCTTTGTGGAGTGGGGCTATATCCGTTGTTTTTAGTGACTGTGGAATCTCACCTGTGTCTAAGCTCCTTCTCCATAGCATACTTAGGGCCCGTGAGAGGGGTTTCTTGCAATTCTTAATGAACTCTGGGGCTGAGTGCATGGGCATGTCGTCGATGGCTTTCTCAAAGTCTAGTGGAGTTAGGATTATGTCAGAAATTTGGCATACATCGGCAGGGTTTTGAGGCTCATTCCTGAAAAAATTGTTTGGATTGTCTATCTTTAGACTGAGTGATAATGGAAGTGATGTCAGAGGATCTCGCTTTCATAGATCAGAACAATGTATCTACCATTTCTGCTAGAAAAATGATAGGATTGATAATGAGAACCTTAAAAACTTGGGATGCCAAGCCCATAATGGTTCTCTTCAAATCACTTGTTCTCTCAAGGCTGGAATATTGATGTACACTAACGGCCTCTTTCAAGGCAGGCAAAATTGCAGACCTGGAGAATGTACAGAGAACTTTCACAGGCCGAATAAATACGATAAAGCACCTAAACTACTGGAAACGGTTAAAGTCCCTTGATTTGCATTCCCTGGAACGCAGGTGAGAAAAATGCATGAGAATATACACTTGGAAAATCCTAGAGGGACTAGTCCCAAATTTGCACACGAAAATCACTCCCTACGAAAGGAAAAGGCTGGGCAGGCGATGCAACAGCCCCCAAATTAAAAACAGGGGCGCCATTAGTACATTAAGAGACAATAAGTGTCAGGGGCCCAAGACTGTTCAACTGCCTCTCTGCATACATAAGGGGGATTACCAATAGACCCCTGGCTGTCTTCAAGAAGGCACTAACAGACACCTGAAGTCAGTACCTGATCAGCCGGTCTGTGGTTCGTACGTCGGTCTGCATGCGGCCAGCAGTAACAGCCTGGTTAATCATACCCTGATCCACTAGGGGCCCTGGTCACAGACCGGGCCGCAGGGGCGTTGATTCCCGAAACCCTCTCCAGGTAACATGGATTTTAATAGGCTAATTTAGAGTTGAGGTCCTTCTATGTGTTGTTCATCGTGATAGGTTGTTATATAAATTCTGAAATTTACCGAGGTGAAGACAGTTATACTCTTGGCCTATGTCAAAACTTTTTTTGGTAACAAAATAAAATTAACCTACCAGAAAATCTAACATAGATTAGAAGTTAAGTTTTAGGTTTGGTTAGATTAGGCTCTTTTTTGGGGGGATTACCAAAAACAATTTTTTTCCCAACAGGACAAAAATACAACTGTCTCCAGTTGTATTTGTATTGGCAAGCACAAAACATAGTAGCCTGTTGAAATTACTATTATTATTATTAAAGTGGGGCTAAATGGACACTTTTTATACCTTTTTAGCTCGAGAATGGTTTTTCCTGTCATACAGTTGCGAGGCTTGGTGAGTGAAGAGCAGAGATGTACGAAGTTACAGAAAATTGGAGGAGCAGGCGCCTATTTTGCTGTAGACACATGTGGAGAAATTTGACCACAGTGGCAGGTGTTTTATCATATAACCACTGAAAGCTGGAGCTTCCGGGATAACGTGGTAGTCAATATAAATCAAGTCAATCGCTTTCCAGCAAACCTACACGTCAGGAACCACTACATTTCTTATCTATTATTATTTTTTTTTGCTATATTCAACACGTCAGCCGTCTCCCACCGAGGCAGAGTGACCCATACAAGAAAGAAACACTTTCATCATCATTCAACACTTTCACCATCATTCACACATAATCATTGTCTTTGCAGGTGTGTCCAGAAACAACAGTTTAGACGTCACTCCAAGCAGCCAATATCCCAAACCCCTACTTTAAAGTGCAGGCATTGTACTACCCACGTCCAGGACTCAAGTCCGACTAACCGGTTTCTCTGAATCCCTTCACAAAATATCACCCTGCTCGTACTCCAACAGCTCGTCTCCATTCACTCCTATCTAACACGCTCATACATGCTGTATGTCCAAGTCCCTTGCACACAAAACCTCTTTTACTCCCTCCATCCTTTCCTAGGGCGACTCCTACCCCTCCTCCCCTCCACTACAGATTTATACACCATCTAAGTTCCTTTCTCTCTAAATGACCAAACCACCTCAACAGCCTCTCTTCAATCCTCTGAATAATACTTTTAGTAACTCCACACCTCCTCCTAATGTCCACACTATGAATTCTCAGCATAATGTTTACACCACGCATTGCCCTTAGACACAACATCTGCACTGCACCCAGTCTCCTTCTTTCTGCAGTATTTGCAACCCATGCTTCAGACACATATAAGAGTGTTGGTACCACTATACTCTCGTACATTCCCTTGTTTGCCTCTATGGATAATGTTTTTTGGTCTTCACAGATACCTCAATGCACCACTCACCTTTTTTTCTGTATCAGTTCTATGGTTAACCTCGCCCTTCATAAACCCATCCACTGACAAGTCAACTCTCAAATATCTGAACACATTCACTTCTTCCATACTCCCCCCTCCAATGTAATATCCAAATTTTCTTTATCTAACACGTTTGTTACCTTCATCACCTTACTCTTATCTATGCTCAAATTTCAACTTTCTTCCTTTACACACTCTCCCAAACTCGTCCACTAACCTTTGCAACTTCTTTTTAGAACCTCCCATAGGCACAGTATCATCAGTAAAAAGTAACTGTGTCAACTCCCATTTTGTATTTGATTCCCCATAATTTAATCCCACCCCTCTTCCCAACACCCTAAAATTTACTTCTTTTACAACCCCATCTATAAATAAGTTAAACAACCATGGTGACATTACACAACCTTGTCTAAGGTCTACTTTTACTAGAAACTAATCTCCCTCTCTCCTACACACTCTAACTCTTTACCGCATTTAGTAACTTACTGCCTTTTCCATACACTTGGAGCACTTTGTACACTGCTCCCCAATTCACCCTATCATATGCCTTTTTTAAATTAAATTCATAAATGCAATGAAAACTTCCCTACCTTTATCTGAATATTGTTAACTTATATGCTTCAATGTAAATACTTGGTCTATATATCCCCCTACCTATTTTAAAACCTCCTTGTTCATCTGCAGTCCTGCTCTTTGTCTTACTTCTAATTCTTTCAATAATAATCCTACCATACACTTTATCTGGTATACTCAGTAAACTTATTCCCCTATATTTTTTACAACCTTTGTCCCCCTTCCCTTTATATAAAGGAACTATACACATTCTCTGCCAGTCCATAGATACCTTCTTCTCTTTTATACATTTATTGAACAAAAATACCATTTACTCCAGAACTATATCACCCCCTGCTTTTAACATTTCTGTCATGACCCTATCAGTTCCAGCTACTTTACTCCCTTTCATTCTACCTAATGCCTCACGCACCTGCCCCACACTCACATCCGGCTCTTCACTCCTAAATGATGTTATACCTCTCTGGCCAATGCATGAAATTACTGCCTCCCTCTCTTCATCAACATTTTACGGTTCCTCAAAATATTCCCACCATCTTCCCTATACTTCCAACTCCCCATCTACTAACTCCGCTATTCTGTTTTTAACTGTCAAATCAATTCGTTCCCCTAGGCCAATGGTTCTTAAACTTTTTCGTCCGATGACCCACCGAGACTTTTTCGTCCTATGACCCACCGATACCCTATAATAAATGTTGAAATGGTTAACTTTGTGAAAAGGTAAGATAAAACAAAATGATAGGAAGTCTATGGTTTATTGAAAATCCCACAGAACAAAAACCTTGAAAAAATCCACATAGCCTCTACAAATGCCAGAACATTGCACATTCCACAGAACTATTGAATATCATACAAAACCTACCTCTCATTCACTCAGTGGGAGGTTGAAATTGTTTTGCAGCCCCAAGTCTATCAAAGCGAGGAGCAGTGCTCGATAGGCAACACCTCATGTCAGCATAGATCACAAGCCTGTTGCGTGCCTTCGTTTTCATTGTTACCATTGCTGAGAATCCAGCCTCACAGTGATAGGTTGACGGGGACTGGATCAGCATGGTCAGTGTACGCATCGAAAGAATAGGACAGTCGTCTTACACTTTTGCCCAAAATGTCGGGAGCCCGTGTTCTATAAAGTCGGCTTTCAGCTGAGGATCCTCACGAATTTGAAGAAATTCTACCTTATCAGCAACGTCAGTATCAATGATGACACTGTCCTTGACTGAAAAAGGGTCTGTAGATCCACGGATCAGTACAGCGGGCATCCAGTCCTGGAAAGTAACTTTCGATGGCGTCATTCACTGCCAAAAGATGAGCTGAGATCTTCTCGCGGAAACTGCATTCAGCATCTGGCATAGAATCCAGGAGAGTCGTCATCTGAGTGAAAAAAGTTGTCACCGTCCTCAACTCTTTTCTGGTAAAGCTGAATCTTACACTTGAACGCTGCCACTTTGTCACGAGCTGTATGCAACATTGTAAGGTTTCCTTGGAGTGAAATTTTCAGGGAATTCACTTCAAAGAAGAAATCTGCCAAGCAGACAACCTTTGTTACAAAACAGTCATCCTGCATCTTTTCATGAAGAAGATTCTCCTTCGCCGTTCGACCTCGTTCCAACAGCATTATTTCCACTCGAAGCTGTAGAACGCGAGAGCCACGTGAGAGCCAACGTACCTCTGTGTGACAGGAGAACAGAGAAGTCGGCACCCATTTCTTCATAAAGCACTTTAAAAATCCTTGAACTCGTTGCGCTCCCTCGGATATGGTTCACAATATTTACAACGCCTGTGAGCAGGTGGGAGAGTCTTTATCCCATATAGATATGGTAGAGTTGCTGACCTAGCCGACAGATATTTAATTAATTCATCATTCCCGTTCAATAACGTTTTAAGGTGTTTATTGAAATGGCTGTTGACTTGGTCATTTGGGATTTTAGTGAGCGGTTCATATGTTTCATTATCACTCAATAAATGGTTCATGTTCACCTCTTGAGAGGTGCAGAGTCTGATCATTATTGAGCTCTATGTAAGCTTTTAATGATCAGACTCTGCACCTCTCAAGAGGTGATAAATCTAAGGTAGCCGTTATTTTGGACAAAACTGAATATTTAGAGAAAATGAACCATTTACTGAGTGATAATGAAATGTATGAACCGCTCACTAAAAACCCCACTGACCAAGTCAACAGCCATTTACAGCATTTAGTAACTTACAACCTTACCACAACTTACCAACATCTCCCACATTGCTCCTCTATCCACTCTATCATATGCCTTTTCTAAATCCATAAATGCAATAAAAACTTCCCTACCTTTATCTAAATACTGTTCACATATATGCTTCAATGTAAACACTTGATCTACACATCCCCTACCCACTCTGAAGCCTCCCTGCTCATCCGCAATCCTACATTCTGTCTTACCTCTAATTCTTTCAATTATAACCCTACCGTATACTTTTCCTGGTATACTCAGTAAACTTATTCATCTATAATTTTTACAATCTCTTTTGTCCCCTTTCTCTTTATATAAAGGGACTATACATGCTCTCCGCCAATCCTTAGGTACCTTCCCCTCTTTCATACATTTATTAAACAAAAGTACCAACCACTCCAACACTATATCCCCCCCCTGCTTTTAACATTTCTGTCATGATCCCATCAGTTCCAGCTGCTTTACCCCCTTTCATTCTACGTAATGCCTCACGTACCTCCACCACACTTACATTCTGCTCTTCTTCACTCCTAAAAGATGGTATACCTCCCTGGCCAGTGCGTGAAATTACCGCCTCCCTTTCTTCCTCAACATTTAAAAGTTCCTCAAAATATTCTCGCCATCTACCTAGTACCTCCCTCTCCCCATCTACTAACTCCCCTACTCTGTTTTTAACTGACAAATCCATACTTTCCCTAGGCTTTCTTAACTTGTTTAACTCACTCCAAATTTTTTTCTTATTTTCATTAAAATTTCTTGACAGTGCCTCTCCCACTCTTTCATCTGCTCTCCTTTTGCACTCTCTCACCACTCTCTTCACCTTTCTTTTACTCTCCATATACTCTGCTCTTCTTATAACACTTCTGCTTTGTAAAAACCTCTCGTAAGCTTCCTTTTTCTCTTTTATCACACCTTTTACTTCATCATTCCACCAATCACTCCTCTTTCCTCCTGCCCCCACCCTCCTATAACCACAAACTTTTGCCCCACATTCTAATACTGCATTTTTAAAACTATTCCAACCCTCTTCAACCCCCCCACTACTCATCTTTGAACTAGCCCACCTTTCTGCCAATAATCGCTTATATCTCGCCCGAACTTCCTCCTCCCTTAGTTTATACACTTTCACCTCCCTCTTACTTGTTGTTGCCACCTTCCTCTTTTCCCATCTTCCTCTTACTCTAACTGTAGCTACAACTAAATAATGATCCGATATATCAGTTGCCCCTCTATAAACATGTACATCCTGGAGCCTACCCATCAACCTTTTATCCACCAATACATAATCTAACAAACTACTTTCATTATGTGCTACATCATACCTTGTATATTTATTTATCCTTTTTTTCATAAAATATGTATTACTTATTACCAAATTTCTTTCTACACATAGCTCAATTAAAGGCTCCCCATTTACATTTATCCCTGGCACCCCAGATTTACCTACTACTCCCTCCACAACATTTTTACCCACTTTAACATTGAAATCCCCAACCACCATTACTCTCACACTTGATTCAAAACTCCCCACGCATTCACTCAACATTTCCCAGAATCTCTCTCTCTCCTCTACACTTCTCTCTTCTCCAGGTGCATACACGCTTACTATAACCCACTTTTCACATCCAATCTTTATTTTACTCCACATAATCTTTGAATTTATACATTTGTAGTCCCTCTTTTCCTGCCATAGCTTATCCTTCAACATTATTGCTACTCCTTCTTTAGCTCTAACTCTATTTGAAACCCCTGACCTAATCCCATTTATTCATCTCCATTGAAACTCTCCCACCCCCTTCAGCTTTGTTTCACTTAAAGCCAGGACATCCAGTTTCTTCTCATTCATAACATCCACAATCATCTCTTTCTTATCATTTGCACAACATCCATGCACATTCAGACTTCCCACTTTGACAATTTTCTTCTTCTTATTCTTTTTAGTAATCTTTACAGGAAAAGGGGGTTACTAGCCCATTGTTCCCGGCATTTTAGTTGACTTTTATAACACGCATGGCTTACGGAGGAAAGATTCTTCTTCCACTTCCCCATGGATATAAAAGGAAAAATAATAAGACCAAGAACTATTAAGATAAAATCAAAGAAAACTCAGATGAGTGTATATAAATAAACGTGTACATGTATGTGTAGTGTGACCTAAGTGTAAGTAGAAGTAGCAAGACATGCCTTTAATCTTGCATATTTATGAGACAGACAAAAGACGCCAGCAATCCTACCATCATGTAAAACAATTACAGGCTTTCGTTTTACACTCACTTGGCAGGACGGTAGTACCTCCCTGGGTGGTTGTTGTCTACCAACCTACTACCTATATATATATATATATATATATATATATATATATATATATATATATATATATATATATATATATATGTATATATATATATATATATATATATATATATATATATATATATATATATATATATATATATATATATACACATATATATACATATATATATATATATATGTCGTGCCGAATAGGCAGAACTTGCGATCTTGGCTTAAATAGCAACGCTCATCTTGCCATATAGGACAAGCGAAAATTTGTGTATGCAATAATTTCGCCAAAATCATTCTGGACGTAACGAAATAAATATATTTCATTGTGTTTGTTTAGTATTAAATTACTGTAAGGAAATCTAAAATATATTTAGTTGGGTTAGGCTAAAATAAATTGCTCTTGTTATAACAAGGTTAGGTAAGTTTTCTAAGTTTCTTTTGGTGCAAAATTAAAAAAAATTACATTAACATTAATGAAAAAAATATATCTTTAAATGTATAAGAGAAAATTTTGGAAAGGGCTTAATTTTAAATGAGTTCTTGCTAATTGACCAGTTTTGCATATTCGGCACAACACACACACACACACATATATATATATATATATATATATATATATATATATATATATATATATATATATATATATATATATATATATATATATATATATATATATATATATATATATGCAATAAGATCACAGTAAACAGGTGATTTCAGAATATGCAAAACAACCACTCTGAAAGAATAGAGAAATTCCAAGCGCTTTCGTGACTGCTCACATTATCAAGGAACTATGAAAGTAAAGCATCCAAGGAAGCTATATAAGGGGTCTGGCCAACACCTCACTATCAGATCCCACAACGGTTAAACACCTGACGCGCGCCGGCCCAACTGGACAGGTCCTTTGCACAACTCACCAACAAACTATTCTACCCAAGAAAATTTAAAAATTATTATTTGTCCAGTGTATTATTAAATTCTTCCCAAATTCTATTAATTATAAATGGATCTAATTTATATAAACCAAAGGAAATATTCATATTATTGTCAAAACTGCTTTTTATGAAACAAGATTCAATTATATTCCTGTCGACCATGGACTTGCTTGATACTACTTTCTCAACTTTTTGAAAATCAATTGGATGGTTAAAATCTCTTACATGAATAAATAGAGCATTGGAATCTTGTCCAGTTCTAATGCTATATTTATGTTGTTTTAATCTTAGTTCGAGATTTTTACCAGTTTGACCGTAATAAACTTTATCGCAAATTTTACAAGGAATCTTATAGACACATCCATCAGCATTTTGGGGGGAATTCTTTATCAAAAGTTTTTTTTACTGTATCAAGATTTTTGAATACAACTTTAATATTAAAAGTCTTAAGAAGAGAAGGCATATCAACCAAGTTTTCATGGTAAGGGAGAACCAACATATTTTTAGTTGAATAAGGCTGGTTGTCCCTTTTTGGATTGTAAAAAGTATTTCTAGCAACTTTAAAAGATTTATCAATTACATTTCTTGGGTATTTTAAATCATTACCTATTTCATAAATTTTGGATATTTCCTCATCTATGAACTCAGGACTACAAATTCGTAAAGCTCTCAAAAACATTGATGAGAAAACAGACAGTTTGACTCTATCTTGATGCGAGGAATAATAGTGGACATAGGAACAGTTATTTGTAGGTTTTCTGTAAATTTTAAATTTGAATTTATTATTACCCTTAATAATTAAAACATCTAGAAAAGGCAATGAGTTATTTTCTTCAAACTCAACAGTAAAGTTTATAGAATGGGCTAAATTATTTAATTTTCCAAGGAAATGGTGTATATCTACATTTTTGGGCATAAGACACAAAATATCATCAACATATCTGAACCATTTAGCTCTATTAGGGAGGACTGTGTTAAGCAACCTTGTTTCAAAAAATTCCATGTATAGGTTACTAAGAACAGGTGAAAGAGGATTTCCAATTGCCATACCAAACTTCTGAGTGTAAAACTTATCATTAAATACAAATTTTGCATCAACAATGCAAAGTTTAATAAGTTTAATGATAGTAGGAACTGGAAATGGTAAATCATAGTTAACGAGTTCTTCAGATAAGAAACTTAATAAATCATCAACAGGAACTTTCGTAAACAAGGAAGTAACATCAAAACTAACCATGTTAAAATCATTTAAGTCAGTCAAGGAGCTTAATTTATCAACCAAGTCTATGTTGTTTTTAACATTAAAGTTAGAAATTTTGCCAACAATGGGCTCAAAATATCAACAAGCCATTTGGATAGTTTATATGAAACTGACCCTATGGAGCTAATAATTGGTCTGACTGGATTCCCTGGTTTGTGTGTTTTAATTAGTCCATACATGTAAGGTAAAGATGGATTAGTGGAAGTAAATTGTTTGACTTCCACTGGACAAATAATAATTTTTAAATTTTCTTGGGTAGAATAGTTTGTTGGTGAGTTGTGCAAAGGACCTGTCCAGTTGGGCCGGCGCGCGTCAGGTGTTTAACCGTTGTGGGATCTGATAGTGAGGTGTTGGCCAGACCCCTTATATAGCTTCCTTGGATGCTTTACTTTCATAGTTCCTTGATAATGTGAGTAGTCACGAAAGCGCTTGGAATTTCTCTATTCTTTCAGAGTGGTTGTTTTGCATATATATATATATATATATATATATATATATATATATATATATATATATATATATATATATATATATATATATATATATATATATATATATATATATATATATATATATATATATATCATTAGGTGTATCGAAGCAAGAACTTTGAGTAGCTTTAAATAGGTTGGACTGGTACATGATTGGGTGTGGGTTGGTGTGAATTGGAGCTGCCTAGCATGGCCAGTAAGCCTGTTGCAGTTCTTTCTTTTGTTCTTATGAACATGTCCCTCAGTGTATGTACATAAGCGGTTCACTTTAATCCCTACTTTAGGGATTAAGTACTGTTGACTGGCAGTGAACAGGTTACATGATGCTTTAATGACCCTCGCGTAGTAAATAGTTTGTAAGATACAAATTGTGTCATATATGCTGCACAATACTGTACAATATTAGAAATCTTTATTGACGAAAAGTTTCGCCTGCACTGCAGGCTTCATCAGTCGAATACAGAGATGAATCAGAATCCTGGAGACATCGGCAATGATGGAAGACGAAGTAGACGAAGTTTAGATGTAGTTTGATGTACTTATTTACGTGAAGATGAGGCGTAGCAGCTTGGAGATGAGGTCACAGGTGAGCTGGACCTACAAGTAGGAATAGGTCATGTTAAACATTTGTTAACAGAAGAGTTGCTGAAGGCATTCCTTGCACCGAGTTACCATTATTTTGCAGTGTTAGACAAGGATCGTGTAATAAATGGTATACAATACGGACAAGTTCATAAGAAAGACACATTTGCAACACTAGGAATCTTTATTAATGAAACACTTTGCCTTGCACTGTAGGCTTCATGTCGGATACAAAGATGAGCTAGAATCTTGGAGACATCAACGTTGATCGAAGACGAAGTAAGCGAAGTGTAGATGTACAGTACTGTGTTGCTGTACTGCAGTGACGTAATATAAGTGAGCATTACGTATAATTTTTATGCCAAAACTTGATAAAACATTTCGACAACAACGGTAAAAAAATAATTATTAGTATATGTGACACAAATAACAAGTATTAACTAAGTACACCTTTAACATCAAATAATATAATCTGTAAATTAGGTACCCCTGGAAAGATACCTATAGAGATTATCGGATTTTTTTTCCTTTGAATTTGTCATTCGATAACTTAACAATGCTACTTCTGATCAGCTTCAAACTTTCAATACTGGTGTGTCTAACGTAGAGGAAGCCTGAATGCTACTGGGCTGTATAGGTGCCATCCTCGCCATATTAAATGATGACGAGGGTCATAGAGGACATCCATCCTAGTGGCTACACGGTCCATTAAGATATTCAGACGGTGAGTATTTCAGACGGTAGGCTCATCCATGTTGCTAGACGGTGAGTGGCTGAGACAGCAGGTTCACCCAGTAAGTCGTGTAGGACTCTACTACAGTCGCCCTGACAACATCAAATATGTCACTATAAGTAAGTTTATTCAGGTATACATAAATACAGTTACATAGATTATCATACATAGTAGCAATGTGTAAAGAACCTAGGATAACCCAAAAAAGTCAGAGTGACTTATTTCCATTGGGGTCCTTTTAATACCTTATTATTATACTATAAAGAAGATAGTATCTTATTATCATACTATAAAGGAGATATACTAGGAATAAGCTAAAATGAGTTATTTATATTTACATGTATGTTAGCTAAAAAAAAAAACTCATTCTCCTCTCTTTCTGTCGCTACCTTCATTAGGTACCTTTTGATTCTCTTCTTGAACTGGTTCATGCTATGACTGGCTTTGACATGTGCGGGCAGTCTGTTCCATTCCTTTATTACTGTACAATAAAACATGTTTGAAGCCTGGCCACTGACTGTGGGTACTACAAAGTTGTGTTCTCTCTCCCCCTAGTACTATGGTTGCTTTGGTTCTCAGCCTTGACAAAATTGGCAGCAAGATATTCTGGACACTGTTTGTGAGCAATTTTATAAACTTGATTTAACTTCAGTTGTTTTATTCTGTCTTCAACATTCAACATATCCAATTATTGTAATTCATCCTGGCCTACATGTTCTCTTGGACCCAGGTTCAGTATGAATCTTACTATTTTGTTCTGGGTGATTTGCAGTCTATCTTACAGTTTTTTATCAAGGTAGAGTACCATGAAGAGCAAGCGTAGTCCATGTAACATTGTATAAGGGCTAGACATAAGGTCCTGCGAGCCTCAGTAGGTAGACACTGTGCTTGTCTATAAAGGAACTTCAGTCTGGTATTCGCTTTCTTTACTACGCTGTTTCCTATCAATTTTCCTGACATGCATTTTTTTTCTTATTCGCCGGTATTCTCCCGGCCCGGGTCTTTTCCAAGTAGTGGTGACCCGGCCTTGGCTCCCTATCTGGGGAGTATCCCGAGACCTAAGTCTCCCATGGGAGGAGGTACGTACAACTACGGGATTTCCAGATATTTTACTGAGGAAACTGAAGTGATGGGTTCCCCATTACACCGGACATTAAAATTATTTACCCTTCTCAGTTTGTTTCGTGCCAAAGAGTATGGCTTCTGTTTTCCCGATGTGTAACGATAGTTTGTCTAGTAACCATTTGCTGCAGGACTCCAGTTCCAGTGTCTTTTACATAAGCCATATCTTGTGGGTCTTTACCCGACACTAACAGAGCACTGTCATCCGCAAATAGTAGGAGTTTGCACTTGACACTGATGGGCAAGTCGTTTACATAACATAGAAGCAATAAGGAAACCAGAATACTCCACATGCTATCGGCAGGGGTTCTGATTCTGTTTTGTTGATTTTGACAATTTGTTTTCTGTTGTTAAGATAGGACTTAAACCAATCTACGGAACCATTGAAGTTTCTTACATAATATATTGTGGTTGACCCTATCGACATTTCATTTCGTATGTAATCCATCAGATTAATTAGGGATGTGTCGGTTGAATAAGATCTCCTAAAGCATGATTGGTAACTGAACAATGTTATCATTAAGATATTAACTAGACAGTACACCGCCCTCTCTAGAATTTTGGATATTATACTGAGTATACTAACAGGGCTATAGTTGCTGACATCAGACCTACTATTTTTTCTTAAAGATAGGAGTAACTCTGGCCTCCTTGAACCCCTCTGGTACAGTGTTAGTGGTGATGGACAAATTTATTATGTGAGCAATGGGGACTGGCAATTCAGAGGCACCATCTTTTAGGAACTTAGACGGGATGTTATCTGGGCTGACAACTGTTTGGGGTTACCCCTTTATTGGTATAGTATATTTTAAACTATATACATACATACATACATACATACATATATATATATATATATATATATATATATATATATATATATATATATATATATATATATATATATATATTAACACATCGGCCGTCTCCCACCAAGGAGCAAGGTGGCTCGAAAAAGAAAAACTTTCACCATCATTCACTCCAACACTGTCTTGCCAGAGGCGTGCTTACGCTACAGTTATAAACCTGCAACATTAACACCCCTCCTTCAGAGTGCAGGCACTCTCCTTCCCACCTCCAGGACTCAAACCCGGCCTGCCAGTTTCACTGAATCCCTTCATGTTACCTTGTGCATACTCCAACAGCACGTCAAGTCCCAAAACCCATTTGCCTCCATTCGCTCCTATCTAACACGCTCAACGCATTTTTGCAGGAAGTCCAAGCCCCTCTAACACAAATCTCCTTTACCCCTGCCACTTGTATCCAGTGCTTAATTGTGAGTCAGAATAAATTTTGGTAGTTGAGTGAGGTGCCTTGGCCAGATCAGTAAGTCTCCTGTGTGCTAATCCCCTGTGTTCACTAACTCTAATCTTAAAATTTTGAAACAAGTGAGCAGAAATTCTACATTTGAGAACGAAAGAATGCGACAGAATCCTTTTATTTTTGAGTCACCGTAAATAAATGCTTATATCATTCATTCAATCGCTGTCTTGCCAGAATTATGTTGGCATCACAATTCATACAACCCTCCGAACTGCAACATCGTCACTCCTCCTCGGAGTGCAGGCATTGTGCTTCCTACCTCGAGAACTCTAGTAAAACTAAATAGTTTTCCTGATTAATTACCTTCATATTACCATGCTTACACTCTAATAGCATGAGAAGTCATAAAATTCACTTGTCTCCCTCAACTCGATCTAACTCACACAAACCTTTTTTTTTCCACTCCCACCAACTCTTGCTGGGATGATCCCTAACCCTCTTTTCCACCCCAGACTGAAATACACTTGACAGTCACTGTATTCTGTTCCACCCTTTCTGAATACTCAACCCGCCTCACCAACTCCTCCTTAGCAATTTTGAATATATTACCTGAATTGCACCTGGCCTTTGAAGTCCTCAGGAACCCAGCTAGCTGTCACTTGTGTCTTGGGGTCACTGTTCTTGTGTTGCACCGCACCCTGAAAACACACCGTAAGTAATTTTGTATTCAAATAAGCAAGAGTACAGAAAAGACCTGTTCCTACAGAAGCTTGACCTGATAAAAACTCTACGAAGTGTGAAACATTGTTCCAGTAGAAGTTCGTTTTGCACCATAATTTTTTTCACTTCATAAAACTTAAAATTTAGCTAAATGCTATTTATAGAGAGGTAAAGGTATTTTATTCGTTAAGAAAACTGAAACTGTCTCGTGAGATGCGAATGTTCGTCAGATAATGACCCTCCTAGTTAAGCATTAACAGTTCTATGTCCCTTGGTCAATTTTATATTATTATAGATTAAGAATGAAGCTACTGTTACTCTGTTAATTATCAAATTGTAATTATAATTTCCTTAGCTATTAATCTGTAGTCGTAGTGATAATCTGCTCATTGCTGTGCCTTGACTTAAAGCCTATCGACACACAAGAATCATGAAGACTGCATGTCACCTGTTTACCAACCTAAAATACTCTAATACCAGATATAGGCATATAGGGATTAAAAGTACATATACATAAACTAAGATATTTACTCTCCAGGTGTACACACATCGACAAATATTTAATTACAATATCCACTATAAACTACACAGAGGCACTTGTGCATGTATGTACACATAATAAATAGTAAATTTTTATGTATCTGGAGAAAAAAGAAGTGTAGAGGAGAAATTTTGAGGGGTGTTAAACAAATGTATAAAAATTTTATTAGATAAATGGTTGATGGGTAGACTACTGTACATGCATATTTATAGACGAGTAACTGACATTTCAAATCATTATTAAGAGAAAGTTACAGTAAAAGAAAGAGGCAGATGGAGTAAAATGAGAATGGCATCTTTGGATATGAGAGGTGAAACTGAATGAACTAAATAAGGAAACAGAAAAATGTAAGCAGGTATTGGCCGGAAGATGGACTACAGTGAGTACAGGGAGAGATCAAAAACACATGGGGTAGATATAAGAATGCAGTGTTAGTGTGCAGCAAATTTGTGATTATAGAAGGGTCGGTGCTTGGGAAAGAAGAGAGGAATGATTGGTGGAATAAAGTAGAGGGCATTGAGTAGTTATCATAGGGAGTGCTTTTTACTATGTAAAAAAATATACTAAAGGAAAATATATATGGAGAGAAAAAAGAGGCTTAACGAGTGGAGAGGGAGTGCAAAAGGAGAGTCAATGAGAGCAGGGCCAGATTTAGGAAAGGGGCCCTGGGCCCCCACCAGAAGGGCCCCCCACCAAATGACGAAAAATATTATGACACATTACACTGAGAATTGAATAGATCGCAAAAAGAGAAAATGTATGCAAGAGTTTGAATTATTGTGGGATTGTCATGTTGAGTCATCTGATCGCTGGTGTTACATCATCGGTGCAAGCGCGCCGTCAGCTGCATGACGTGAGGATAACTCACAGCACATCATCATCCTGGGTGTGTAGGGCACTGCAGTATGAATGCTTGATCGTGGCCAGTATGTGAACAACAGTGTGGTAGTGAGAACCGGCCACGAGCGAGCATGAAGCAAGGGCGGCTTGTGAACCTGACGGTCATGAGCATAGAATATGACATCCTGCATTCGCTGGATTTTGATGGAGTCATCTGAGACTTCTATCAGAAAAGCACGGAATGTACCTGCCTTATAATATTTTATCTGATTGGAGATAACTCCACATAAGTCTGTAGATTATTTTTGAGTTACACTTGCAAATGAACCGAGAGGCCGCTAAAATACACTACTAATCCAATTTATTGTTTCATTTCTTCATCTTAAGAGGATGGTACGTATATTGAGAGTGGCGAAAGTTTTCTAAGGAGAAACTTATAAGTCTTCTAACCATTAGAGTTATACCTTTTTAATGCAAGGGGCCCCCACCAAACTGGGCACAGGGCCCCCACCACCTAAATCCGGCACTGAATGAGAAAAAAGATGAAGCTTTATTAGCAAATTTTATATAGAATAAAGAATATACGGGAAGATTAAAGCATTTTAAAGATGGAGATGTTATGTTTGTTGAGAAGCTGCTCGACGCTGATGACAGGAGGCGGAAATTTCATACACTGTGCAAGGATGATTAACATCTCGTACGAGTAAGTGACCCTGGTAGGTTTAGCGCTTCCTTTTGATAATAATAATAATCGTACGAGTAAGTAAAAGCCAGAGGTGGATGTGGAGTCAGTGAATGAGACAGTGGGTAGAATAAAATGGGGTAAAACAGGTGAAATAGATGGGTTTATAATGGAATGTTAAAAGCTGGTGGAGATATAATTTAGAAGTAGTTGGTTTATTTGTTCAATATATGCATTAAAGAAGGGAATATGCCTAACAATTAGCAGAGAATATGCACAGCTCCTTTGAATAAGAAAAAGGGGATACGGAAGAGTGTAAGAATTATATGGAAACGGTGAGTATACCGGGTGCAGCAGGATTGCTGAGGCATGAGGAGGAGAATTTGGGAAAGGTAAGTATATGAAGATGAAACATTTACATTGAAGCATATAAGTGAACAGTGCCATGATAAAGGTAAGGAATTCTCGTCACATTTCTGGATTTAGAAAGGGTATATAATAGTGTCTAAGAGATCAATGTGGCAGATGTTACAAATGTAGGAAACAGATGATAGGATACTAAGAGTAAGTAATGAGTTTTTACGCAGAGTAAGGCTCAGGTTAGGGTATGTAGGATAAGGGGAACATTTTCCAGTAAAATTAAAAATAGTTGTTAGACAGCGAAGTGTTTAACATAAGGAATTTGATACGAAATAGGAGCTGTCACATTTGTTTTTGTTTTTTTTGCCAATGAGAATTCTTTTAGAAGATTTTAAAGAGAAGCTGCAGACGATGGGGAAAGGAGTGTTGGAGGATGTGTAAAAGAAGGGATTTAACAGTTAATATGGAAAAGAGCAGGATGATGAGGGTAAGAAAAGGCCAAGGTAATGAAAGATTCGATATCAGACTGGAGGGAGTGAGTATGGAGGAAGTAAATTTATTAGTATTTTTGGAAGTAGACATGTTGGCAGATGGGTCAGTGAAAGATGAGGGGGCAAAATGTGGATGGAGTATTGAAATAACTGTGGAAATAAAGAAGTTTTTCTGTGAAAACAAAAGGGAGAATGTACCAGAGTATAGTAGAACCAAAACTTTGTGTGGGTGTGAGGCATGGTCTTGAAGCATTCAACGAGGAGGGTAGAGGCAGTGGAGATGTCGTGTTTGAAAGCAAAGTGTTATATGAATACTTGAGGAGAGAATTTGAAGCTTAAAAATAAGATATTGTGGAGTTATAAAAGGTATAATTAAAATGGTAGAGGAGAGAGTGGATATCTGGCGAGGCTAGAGCAGAACAGGATGATCAAGAGGATGTATAAATTTGGAGTGGAAGGCAGGAGGGGTAGGAGTCATCCAAAGAAAGGTTGGATTATAATCATAACTAAGAGCTAAAAGAAAGGTTGGAGTGAGGAGCTAGAGGAGGTTTTGAGTGTCAAGGGATTAAGCATCCAGCATGCTTGTGTGTTAGATGACAGGTGGAAAAAGTAGTTTTATGGGTTGACGTGCTGTTGGTGTGTGAGCAAGGTAACATTTATGAAGGCATTTAGGGAACATGGTTAGCCGAACTTGAGTTGCGGACGTGAGGGAAAGGGGATGTTACAGTTTGAAGCCATTTGAACTGTGATGTCTGCACACTTCTGGCAAAATAGTTATTGAATGAATGATAGTGAATACGTTTCCTGTTAATCACATGGACCGTCTCCCTACCTTGGTGGGAGACGGCCGATGTGATTAAAATTAATATTTTCTTTATTTAGAATTTGTCTTAAACTGTTTATAATATGGGCTTCTCCTATTAAATTTTTTTGCAAAATGTAAAAACTAAAGATTGTATTTTATATACACCAAAAAAATTGTTAAGTAAACAATGATCAGAAAAAAATAAAAGTAATTTTAATTAGAATGAGTCACGAGTAAAGAAACTGTGATAGGGTTATACTCACGCCGTCGTGGGAAGAACAGTCTGTGATCCTGCCTGGCTTCTGTACCTTGATAAAGCGACCCACACGCTGGCCCTTACTGTCCCTGGCTTGTAGCATGAAGCCCTTAAATTCCCGGTTTTTCTCTCCAAAAACCGTCACTGAGGAGCAAGAAAAATCATCAGGACTCGATTTCAGATCCGTCTTTTCCCATTAATCAAAAACTTACACAATTTTCTAGCCAAACCTTGCTAAGATAAGTGATGTAAAATTAATTAATTTATATGATTGAATAATTTCCTCTCTTGCGGTACGGGAAGGTAATGTTTGTAACAAAATCAATATCATCATAAGCAGTAATATTCGTGAAAAATGTTGAAACCTATGAGGGCCACTCAGAGCAATAACAATGTTAATACTAACAGTGTAAGAAATAAAACACATTGTATCACTAAGATACTAATTTTTTTGTTTTGTTTTGATGTAGAAGATCCGTCAAGGTAAAACATCTGAGGTGATGTATTTATTTATTTATTTATTTTATTAACAATTTGAGCATACATACAGAGGTACAAAAAAATACAGATAAGAGCAGCATGCCAAAGCCACTTATACTATGCATATGACTCGTGTGCTGCTTCATCGTGAATATAATAAAAATAACTAATAGATATTTATGCTTTCTAACAACCTTAGTCTTTCGTAAAAAAAAGAAGCCTTGGTGTTCAAACACACAGTATCTCACCGTAGTAATAGTCATCCTTGGAAGTGATGTGAATGTGGTATGGAGACGGGTCGGTCTGGGCGCCCAGAGACAGGTGTCCTGGCTGCATGGAGTCACACACCACAGCTACACTCACACTACTGAAAGCCTCTCCATCACCCACCATCACCACTGCCGCCCACACACCTGCCACCCACACTGCCACCCAATCCATCTTCCTGCTCCTGTATCACAAAAGAGTTCTGTAAGTTTTTATTTAGTTATAACAAATTTAAAATTTTACAATATAACTGTATTTATATGAACCTGAATGAACTTACATAGTCTTGAGGACACACAGGTGTTAGTATATCGTGTAGATTTACAGCGAGCACAAAAAAGTCTGTGCTACACACCAGTATCTGTTACCGACATTAAACCTGATCCCCTGCTCACCTGTATTTGCGGGGGTCAAGCTCTATCTCCTGGTCCCGTGTTTGTGTAATTACGATTTTTTTACTACTTTTACCATGCTATGTAAAAAAGTATTTACGCTGACAAGCGTAAATACTTTTAATGTACTGTGTATCGAGGAACATTACAATGGTATATCCTTTGATCCCAGAGAGTCAGGAGAATTGATGGACCAATATTTATTTTAAATAAATGTCAGGTTAAAGTTCCTCAGCAGAGAGGCACAATGCTTACCTACTGAGCCTCGCAGGACCCGAAGTCTACCTCTTATGTATGTCATGTAAATTATTCTTGTTCTTCATAGTACTCTGTTCTAAAAAGAAAAAAAAAACTGAAAAACAAACTACAAATTATGGTGAGATTTATCCTGGACCTGGATCCAAGAGAGCGTGTAGGCCAGGATCAGCTGTAACTACTGGATAGGCAGCTGATGCTCAATCATGTATATAAAATGTCTCACTAGCAGTGTCAAGAATATCTAACTGCAGATTTTGGCAGTTAGGAACCGCAGCAAGTATGGTACTAGGGAAACTGAACACAATTTTGTAGTACCCACAGTAACTGGTCTGACCTCTAAGGGTCGACAATCCAAATGAATTCTTTATGAACGAAACCCAAAATTTGGTCATCACAAACATCTCGGATATTAGTCCAACTCCACAAGACTTTGAAGAGGCAATTAATGACATGCCCATGCACTCTGCCCCAGGCCCAGACTTGTGGAACTCCGTGTTCATCAAGAATTGCAAGAAGCCCCTATTGCGAGCCTTCAGCATGGACACAGGGGTCATCCCATACACACTAAAAACAACAGACATAGCCCCACCCCATAAAGGTGGCAGTAAAGCAATTGCAAAGAACTACAGACCGATAGCACTAACAAACTATGTCATAAAAATCTTTGAAAGATAGCCAACCACCTAGATACTCATCAATTACACAACCCAGGGCAACACGGGTTTAGAATAGGTCGCTCCTGCCTGTCCCAGCTACTGGACCACTATGACAAGGTCCTGGATGCTGTAGAGGATAAACAAAATACAGATGTAGTATACACACACTTTGCAAAAGCTTTCGACAAGTGTGACCATGGTGTAATAGCACACAAAATGCAGGATAAAGGAATAACGGGAAAAGTTGGTAGATGGATCTACAACTTCCTGACAAATAGAGCACAAAGAGAAATAGTAAACAGAGTGAAGTCCCAGGCAACCACGGTGAAAAGCCTGCTCCACAAGGCACAGTACTCGCTCCCATTCTATAAATCATCCTCATTTCTGACATAGACAGAGATGTATGCCATAGCTCTGTGTCTTCCTTTGCGGATATAACCCGGATCACCATGGCAGTGACCTCCATCGAAGACACCGCGAGACTCCAAGCGGACATTAACCAAATCTTCGAATGGGCCACTCAAAACAATATGAAGTTCAACGAGGAGAAATTTCAACTACTCAGATATGGAAAACTTGAAGAAATTAAAAATGTGTTAGGGTATACCACAAATTCTAACCATACAATAGAGCGGAAAAGTAATGTGAAGGACCTGGGAGTGATAATGTCAGAGGATCTCACCTTCAAAGACGACAACAATGTATCTACCTCATCTGCTAGGAAAATGATAGGATGGATAATGAGAACCTTCAAAACTAGGGACGCCAAGCCCATGATGATTCTCTTCAAATCGCATGTGCTCTCTAGGCTGGAATACTGCTATACACTAACGGCCCCCTTCAAGGCTGGCGACATTGCACACCTGGAGAGTGTACAAAGAACTTTCACGGCACACATAAGTGCGATAAGGCACCTAAACTACTGGGAACGGTTGAAGGTCCTTGATCTATATTCCCTCGAACGCAGGCGAGAGAGATACATGATAATATACACTTGGAAGGTCCTGAAGGGATTGGTACCAAACCTGCACACGAAAATCACTCCATATGAAAGCAAAAGACTCGGCAGGAGATGCAACATTCCCCCGATGAAAAGCAGAGGCGCCACGAGTACACTGAGAGACAACACAATAAGTTTCTGGGGCCCAAGACTGTTCAATTGCCTTCAACATACATAAGGGGGATTACCAATAGACCCTTGGCTATCTTCAAGAAGGCACTGGACAGGCAACTAAAGTCAGTACCTGACCAACCGGGCTGTGGTTCGTACGTCAGCTTACGTGCGGCCGGCATTAAAAGCCTGGTTCATCAGACCCTGATTCACCATGAGGCTTGATATCAGACCGGGCCGCGGGCGCGTTGACCCCCGAAACCCTCTCCAGATAAACCTCTAACACCTACAGTAGTGTCCAAATTAATTGGGTCAGGAATATTAATATAATTAAAATCAAGCCATAAACCCGCTGGGATCACACAGTGCTGCTGGGACAGGAATAAATTTTGTGATTATCTCGTAATATGTTTTAGTCTCTGACTTAATGTATGCTGGGTTCTTTTCTTTTCAGAAGAGTTTGCTACCGACATTTGGCAATCATCCAGCAGTGGTGTTACCCTGCGAGTCTTGTCAGTTCTACAACAGCTGTTGTTCTGTGAGGCTATTCCTACAAGTGTGCTTCATGAATGAATGTGGTTTTTGTCAATTTCTCCCCTCCCGTTCACGATTACTGCTGAAATTCATGAAGGATATTACAAGTATTGGAGCTAATAGAAAACATGCTGATTTGAGTATCAGTCAGATCCCGAAAATTTGAGCCTAGCACAGTCAACTGTTGGTCGATTTCTGAAGAGAGCTGACGACACTGGTGACTGTGGAGCGCTTCGTCAAGGAAGATGCGAAAGAAAACGCAAGACTGCACATCACGACTATCATAAGAAATAGTGTAAAGGATCCCAAGAAAGCCAGCAAAGATCTACAGAGAGATTTGGCTTCATGAAGCTGTTGTAAATGTTGATTCTTCAACTGTTCGAAGAAGGTTCCTAGAAGCTTGTAGAACCGTCAGCAAGCCGTAAAGAAACAATTATTAACTGGTACTGTAAAGAAAAAAAAGCTGCAGTGGGCACTCGATCATAAGGGATGGACGACAGATAAATGGAAAAAAAGTTACATTTTCAGATGAGAGGCATTTTGAAGTACATAGGTACAGATCAGCGGTATTGAGACGGAGCAAAGGCGAACCTCTTCGACATGGACACATTCAACAAGCGCCAAAACACGCACCTAAGATGTTTTGGGGTAGTTTTACTGTTGAAGGCCCTGGACGGCTTGTTATTGGCGAGGGATGACCCTTGTGGGCTTATCGCTTACTTATGATTATAATAAATGTTGAGGGGACGATGAACAGTGACAAATACAAGGCAATCCTGGCAATTCATTTACTTCCGGTTGTGGACAGAGACTTTCCTGATGGAGAAGTCATTTTCCAGCAGGAGTTTGCTCAGTGCCACACCTCCAGAAAAACGCTAGCATTCTTCGAAGAGAGTGGGCTAAGCGTTCTAAATTGGCCTGGAAACTCTCATGGCTTCAACCCAATTGAGAATCTATGGGCAACAACCAAACGCAGGATAGTAAAATAGGACTGTTCGACTGTGGAGAAGCTAATTGCTGCTGTTTAGGACCTGGTACCATGACGAAGAACTTGCCAAAATGTGTTCAACATTGGTCAATTCTATGCCAAAGTGTACCCGCCTTGGTGAGCGCAATACTTATAAAAGCAAAGAGTAGCCATATTTCTTATTAAATAATCTGTCATATCATTGCCGTGTATTTTTCAAATATTCATTTTCCAAATAAAGGTCTTATTTCATCACTGTCCCTATTAGTATGCACAGTACTGTATTACACAGCATTAAAAGTCGGGTTGCCAGATCAGGTCAAGGCTAGTATTAGTATAAACCAATTTAGTAACAGCTAAAAAAAATTACCTACTAGAGCTAGGGAGGAAAATTATTATTTTTACACATCAAGTTTACAGGCCAAGATCTGTTATTCTACCTCAGCTCATTTCAGAGTGCAGCCCTGTCTAAGGTATATCCTGCCCCACCACTCAGAGGTTCCTTGACGCTGGGGAGGGGCCCTTGACCTAGGGAATCGGATCTGTGCTCCTGTTTCTTGAATCGAGCCTGAATACCTTCCATCTCCCCCACAGGTGCTGTATAATCCCTTCGGGTTCAGCGCTCCCCCACGATTATAATGCTAATAATAATAATACCCAGGATGTGACCCACAACAGTAGACTAACACCCAGGTACCTACTTACTTCTAGGTAAACAAGGGCAACAGGTGCAAAGAAACATGCCCAGTATTTCCATCCATAAACCATACCACGGGCGGGGTTAGAACCCGCCCGTAGTATGGTTTGTTTGCAATCGTGTCATTACGATTTCGTGAGTAATGTTTCCATCCATGCCGGGGATGGTGCCCCGGGCACTCAATATGAGCAGAGTGGGTACAGTATAGTTAACATTCGTGTAACTAATATATTCAGCTGATTTTTTTTTTCATTTTAATACTTTTGTAATTCATTTTCATGTTATTGATTTTGTGGAAAATATTGTGTATTTTCCGAAATATTGTGTATTTTTGCATGTAAATTAGTAAAATACATTGTAGTTAGTAAAAATTAATTTGGAAATAAAAAAGGGAACCAGCGACGGGGGTAGCGTTGCTTGGGAGGGACGCCATATTAGAACTGGGCAAGACAAACGTTAGTGAAAATCGGAAGAATATTTCGTAGCTCTGGAGGTTAGATGTGGTTGAAACCTCTCAAACTGGAGCAGAAGTTGTCGGAGTTACAGTCCTACAGAATGTGAGAAACTAACAACTGGGCAGGACTCCGAAATTAGATGGGAAAAGGGATAAGAATTACCCCATCCCCCAGATAAGTAATGTCTTTATATGTTGAAATTCTGGCCAGTAGTTTCCTCATATCTAGGCAGGGTGTTGTGGATGACACACCAAGTAATCTCCAGACAAATTGGTGAGTGTTATATAAATTCTGATATATAAATATGTATGTGGAAAATTGCATTTACTTGGATGTATAATTATATACACAACAGTAAATGAACAATGATAACTAGTATTTATCAGTTAGACAAGTAGGAATTTGGGACACTTAGGTCGCAAAAAATGTCCCCCTTCGATACCTACTACTGTCATATCTACAAGTTGCTCTGGACCTATTAATTAAATGAAATATACATACACCAGGAATGCTGGTAAATATATAAATTTGTGGACTGTATATTAAAAATAATAAATGGTTATATATATATATACACAATTACATAACAGAAGGAAAATATATCTTAATATCACTCACCAATTTGACTGGAGATTAATGTGTATCATACTCAGAAAACCTCACTCTAACTAAATCTATGAAAATAATTCTGGCCAGAATTACACACAAATCTAGAGAGCTTATCTGAGGTTCCTGGAGCTGTCTTGTCCAGTCGTCTGATATCTCAAGTTATGCAGGAATGCACATCCACCAATTTCGCCTCCTATTTGAGAGGTGTCAACACAATTTTTACCTTTAGAGCACGAAAAATTCTTCCCATTACACCAACGTTTGTACAATTCAAAACCAAGATGGCGAGTCCCCACCTACGCAGACGCAGGCTTTCCGTTTTCTATGACATAAATATTATTAAATACAGTATGGCCATCTATTTACATATAACTACTGAATTTCTGGAAAATATATACAGTATTTTCCACAATGTATATGTATTCGTTAATTAAATCAATTTAACATACAGTCCACATAATTTATATACATAGGGTTACCAGAATTACTGGTGATTTTTATTTTATTTAAAGTTAATATAGGTCCAGAGTGACTTGTGGAGGTATGAGATTAGTGGGTATTCGAAGGGTGACATTTTCTGGCGACCTTGGATGTCTCAAAATTCCTACATGTCTCAATAACACTTGATAAGGAATAATTATCGTTGTTACAAATTGCTGGTATGAGGTTCATCCAGGTAATTTAATATTCCACAGATTTAATAATTTTATTCTTATAGTAGCCATAACTGATTTTTACTCTATCTAATATTTAGGTAACACAAGGTCCCCATGAAAATAAATCAGACTTTTTTTACACACTTTACTTTATAAAATACTTGTAATTATCAAGAATTGTGTAGTGTGCATTTAAAACTTATTATTCACAAACAAGGGCTAAACTTAGAGGTCACATAGCACCATGGGAATGGGAGGCAATCAGGTTCGACGCAAGGAGGTAAAAGGTAATTCCAATGCCATGAATCAAGAGCCCTTTACCAAAATCAAGGCACTGCCCTTTCAGGGATTTTGTTACAATAATAAAGCTGGATTGATGATGCTCCGTTTTGTAAAGTAAAAGGACACAAGTGCAACTAATGTGACATTTTATTGTGGCAACGTTTCGCTCTCCAGGAGTTTCGTTAAGCCGCACCTGTAGAGCGAAACGTTGCGACAATAAAATGTCACATTAGTTGTACTTGTGTCCTTTTACTTTACATATTGTCGGTAATTCTACCAACTTTATTACATGCTCCATTTTCTATGATTAAATTATCATAAAATGCTTCTCTTCAAAAATTGGGGGGAGGGGGGGTTACCTTATGCCGGCGATGGGTTCTAATCCAAGGAACTGGAGTAATCCTTATTTTTTTTTGGATCGAACATGATTACCTCTGATTCCCCAAGTGCTGTATAATTCCTACGGATTTAACTCTTCGCCACGAAATATAATAATTCAGCTAGCAGTTTTCGTGAAGAAATATTTGACAGATAACTCACTCTTTAGATGATGTTTAGCTCCGTCCTGAGCAATTATCAAATCACAACTGAGCGAGAAAATGGGGAGAAATCCAGAAGACAGGTTGATGACGAGGGGATGGGGATTGAAGGAAAGGTGGAGGAAGGGGAAGGGGGAGGGAGACGAAGAGAGAGTGAGAAAGTTAGAACAAGCGTGACGATAAAAAGCGAAAGTTCGTCTGAAATTACCTTTCCAGTGTGGGGTAATTTGTGATTTGTTCCAGCCACCGCCACTGTATTGTTCCAGCCACCGCCACTGTATTGTTCCAGCCACCGCCACTGTATTGTTCCAGCCACCGCCACTGTATTGTTCCAGCCACCGCCACTGTATTGTTCCAGCCACCGCCACTGTATTGTTCCAGCCACAGTATTATTTCAGCCACTGTATTTTGATATTTTTCGAAGAAATATTTTCTAAAGTCCTTCTTGATCCACTTTCATTTTTGTTTAGAACAGTGGTCTCTTATTCTATCACTCCAACCACCAACATTATCATTATGTTTAGAAAAATTATTCCTTTTGATCGTATTTAGTGTGCAATTACCCTATGGTCGCACTTGTTGAAAGCTTTTGCAGTCATTGTACACTACATGTGCATTATGCTGGTCCTCCAGGGTTTCTCAGACTATGCTGTAATAGTTCAGCAGTTGTGTGAGGCAGTAGCGATCTGTTCTAAACTCCCCTGCGCCTCTCTGGTCCCTCTCTACGCATCACTTAACATACTCTTGGGTATATTAATTACGTTTGACATCATCGACATCTTTATCCTTTTATTTGCGTTTTAACTAATGCCATCTTCATTTGCATAGCTAACCTTAAAGTTTCTTATGAACCGAGTTGGTATTTCGCACAGGGTGCTGAGGTGTATACTGCACCATTGAGGTTGGTTGGGGTTAAGGGGGGCTGGGCATTAGTGGGAGGAAGATAGATTTTTTTATGAAGCAATATTTCTTTTCTTTCTTATATGATACATGTTTCTCTTCCCCTCTTCTCATATTCCTTCCAGTATTATAATTATTATAATCGTGAGAAAGCGTTAAGCCCACAAGGGTTATACAGCATTCCATCTCTCATCGGAACTCCTATATCTTTAAATTATTATTATTATTATTATTATTATTATTATTATTATTATTATTATTATAAAAAGAAACGCTAAACCCTGTATCTCTGTAGAAAGATGCTTTGTAGCTGTTTTTTCTCACTCCGTCTGGTCGTTCTGGGAAGTTATGCCGTTCTTTCCTTTTCATTTATGAAGATCACAATGCAGAGCCTCATTATATGCAGTAATTATGTTTATGGTGAAAGACTAAGCCATAAGGGTTATATAGCATCTGAAGAACGGGACGACAATAAGGTCACTGACGGTGGAACAATAGCTTCTGTCAGTGTCTTATCTATTGCTCCACAGGTTGGTAAAAACTTACCTGTCGCTTCTTTGCACTTCTGGTTGGAAATTATGGCTATTTCATGAGTAGATCTTTCTATAAAGTCATAATTACATTGAATACGAGCCAGCAACTGCCTCATCCTTTCAGTCACTGTGCTTTCCATGTCTGATTCTCCTTATTTATTTTTTGTTCAACAAGTCGGCCGTCTCCCACCGAGGTAGGGTGACCCAAAAAGAAAGAAAATCCCCAAAAAGAAAATACTTTCATCATTCAACACTTTTACCTCACTCATACATAATCACTGTTTTTGCAGAGGCGCTCAGATACAACAGTTTAGAAGCATATACAAAGATAAAAATCTCTCAGATATAACATATCCCTCCAAACCGCCAATATCCCAAACCCCTCCTTTAAAGTGCAGGCATTGTACTTCCCATTTCCAGTACTCAAGTCCGGCTATATAAAAATAACAGGTTTCCCTGAATCCCTTCACTAAATATTACCCTGCTCACACTCCAACAGCTCGTCAGGTCCCAAAAACCATTCGTCTCCATTCAATATCTAACACGCTCACGCACGCTTGCTGGAAGTCCAAGCCCCTCGCCCACAAAACCTCCTTTACCCCATCCCTCCAACCTTGCCGAGGACGACCCCTACCCTGCCTTCCTTTCCCTACAGATTTATACGCTCTTCATGTCATTCTACTTCGATCCATTCTCTCTAAATGACCAAACCACCTCAACAACCCCTCTTCAACCCTCTGACTAATACTTTTATTAACTCCACACCTTTTCCTAATTTCCACACTCCTAATTCTCTGCATAATATATACACCACACATTGCCCTTAGACAGGACATCTCCACTGCCTCCAACCATCTCCTCGCTGCAACATTTACAACCCAAGCTTCACACCCATAGAAGAGTGTTGGTACCACTATACTTTCATATATTCCCTTCTTTGTTTCCATAGATAACGTTTTTATTTCTCCACAGATACCTCAACGCACCACTCACCTTTTTTCCTTCATCAATTCTATGGTTAACCTCACTCTTCATAAACTCATCCGCTGACACGTCAACTCCCAAATATCTGAAAATATTCACTTCTTCTATACTCTCTCTCTCCAATGTGATATCCAAGTTTTCTTTATCTAAATCATTTGATACCCTCATCACCTTACTCTGATCTATGTTTACTTTCAACTTTCTACGTTTACACACCCTCCCAAACTCGTCCACTAAACTTTGCAACTTTTCTTAAGAATCTCCCATAAGCACAGTATCATTAGCAAAAAGTAACTATCAACTCCCATTCTGTATTTGATTCCCCATAATTTAATCTCACCCCTCTCCCGAACACCCTAGAATTTACTTCTTTTACAACCCCATCTATATTATTATTATTATAATCAAAAAGAAGCGCTAAGCCACAAGGGCTATACAGCACTGCAACCCCATCTATAAATATATTAAACAACCATGGTGACATTACACATTCCTGTCTGTAACCTACTACCTATTCCATATACGTACTGTACTTGCAACATCTGCCACATTGCTCACCTATCCACTCTATCATATGCCTTTTCTAAATCCATAAATGCAATGAAAACTTCCCTACCTTTATCTAAATACTGTTCACATATATGCTTCAATGTAAACACTTGATCTACACATCCCCTACCCACTCTGAAACCTCCTTGCTCATCTGCAGTCCTACTCTGTCTTACCTCTAATTCTTTCAAAAATAATATTTATTATTCAATAATAATATTTATTATCTTTCTTTATTTTCATCTTCAAAGATAATAGAATGTTAAGTCAGTGATCGCTTGCCTTAAAGGGCATTGCATAACATTTTTTTTTATGTAGGTCTTGCGGTATTATACGTTACTTACCTGTTTGTGGTTTCGGGGTTCGTATTTCTGTTCCAGGTACCACTTGATTTTTACTAACAATCTCACACTTCCCGCCTCATGAACCTCATTAAGCTTACTTTTAATCTGTTTCCATCACATCGTCCTTCAGATAGTTTTACTTCCTAACCAGCCTCAGACTGAAGAAGTATGTCTGACATTCTTTGACAACATTTGCTTCTTAAATTCTATGTGCCCGTCCCCAGTGTGCAAGTCGTAATAATTTCTTCCTTGGTTATCCTCTTCTCCAGTTTCTAATGTTCAGTTACTCTACTATTTTCTGGACAGTCATTCCTCGTAGCTCCGAATCTGGTTTCGTTGCAAATCCTTACTTTCAAATTTCTGGGTTTTTCTCAGGTTTGATGATTGATGATGGTACTGCACACTCTAGGATACGTCTGATACATGTTGTATACAAGGTACCGTAAGACTTTGTTGAGGCATCTGAATACTATTCTTAAGTTTGCATTGTGTACTTGCCGAATTGTTTGAGGGGGAGGAGGGTGAAGGTCGATTCTTGCCTCCTGGCTCCTCCTCTTGAGCTTCATAGACCGTCATTACTAGTTTCTGGCCTCTTTGAGTCCTATTACATCTACTCTTGAAACTATATGTGAGTTTACCCCCACATCCGGTTAGTGTGTTGTGTGTGTACCCACCTAATTGTACTCACCTAATTGTGGTTGCAGGGGTCGAGACTCAGCTCCTGGCCCCTCCTCTTCACTGATCGCTACTAGGTCCTCTCTCTCTCTGCTTCCTGAGCTGTATCATACCTCTTCTTAAAACTATGTATGGTTCCTGCCTCCACTACTTCACTTGCTAGGCTATTCCACTTCCTGACAACTCTATGACTGAAGAAATACTTCCTAACGTCCCTGTGACTCGTCTGAGTCTTCAGCTTCCATTTGTGACCTCTTCTCCCTGTGTCCTCTCTCTGGAACATCCTATCTCTGTCCACCTTGTCTATTCCCCGCAGTATCTTGTATGTCGCTATCATGTCTCCCCTGACCCTTCTGTCCTCCAGTGTCGTCAGTCCGATTTCCCTTAACCTTTCCTCGTACGACATTCCCTTGAGCTCTGGGACTAGCCTTGTTGCAAACCTTTGTACTTTCTCTAACTTCTTGACGTGCTTGGCCAGGTGTGGGTTCCAGACTGGTGCTGCATATTCCAGTATGGGCCTAACATACACAGTATACAGTGTCTTGAACGATTCCTTATTAAGGTATCGGAACGCTATTCTCAGGTTTGCCAGGCGCCCGTATGCTGCAGCAGTTATTTGGTTGATGTGTGCCTCCGGTGATGTGCTCGGTGTTATGGTCACCCCAAGGTCTTTCTCCCTGAGTGAGGTCTGTAGTCTTTGTCCACCTAGCCTATACTCTGTCTGCGGTCTTCTTTGCCCCTCCCCAATCTTCATGACTTTGCATTTGGCTGGGTTGAATTCGAGAAGCCAGTTACTGGACCACATGTCCAGCCTGTCCAGGTCTCTTTGCAGTCCTGCCTCATCCTCGTCCGATTTAATTCTTCTCATCAACTTCACATCATCTGCGAACAGGGACACTTCAGAGTCTATTCCTTCCATCATGTCGTTCACATATATCAAAAATAGCACTGGTCCTAGAACTGACCCCTGTGGGACCCCGCTCGTAACAGGCGCCCACTGTGATACCTCTTCACGTACCATGACTCGTTGCTGCCTCCCTGTCAGGTATTCCCTGATCCATTGCAGTGCCCTCCCTTTTACATGCGCCTGATCCTCCAGCTTCTGCACTAATCTCTTGTGGGGAACTGTGTCAAAGGCCTTCCTGCAGTCTAGGAAAATGCAATCTACCCACCCCTCTCTCTCGTGTCTTACTTCTGTTACCTTGTCATAAAACTCCAGGAGGTTTGTGATACAAGATTTGCCTTCCATGAACCCATGCTGGTTTTCATTTATAATCTTGTTCCTTTCCAGGTGTTCGACCACTCTCCTCCTGATAATCTTCTCCATGACTTTGCACACAATACATGTCAGAGACACAGGTCTGTAGTTTAGCGCCTCGTTTCTGTTTCCTTTCTTAAATATGGGGACTACATTAGCTGTCTTCCATTTTTCAGGTAGTTGCCCAGATTCAAGGGATGTGTTGAAGATTGTGGTTAGAGGCACGCACAGCATCTCTGCTCCTTCTCTAAGGACCCATGGGGAGATGTTGTCCGGTCCCATCGCCTTTGAGGTGTCAAGGTCACTTAGGAGCTTCTTCGCCTCCTCCTCCTCCTCAGTTGTTCGTATGTCATCCAACACTTGTTGGTATATTCCCTCTTGATGTTCCCTTCTGTGCTGTCTTCCCACAGCCCTTCCTGTCTCTACTGTAAAAACTTCCTTAAATCTCCTGTTCAGCTCCTCACATACCTCCTGATCATTTCTTGTGAGTTCTCCACCTTCTGTCCTTAATCTGATCACCTGGTCTTTGACTGTTGCCTTCCTCCTGATGTGGCTATACAACAGTTTCGGGTCAGTCTTGATTCTCGATGCTATGTCATTTTCATACTGTCGCTGGGCCTCCCTCCTTACCTGTGCATACTCATTCCTGGCTCTGCGACTGATCTCCCTATTTTCGTGTGTTCTCTGCCTTCTGTACTTTTTCCATTCTCTATTGCACTTTGATTTTGCCTCCTTACACCGTCGGGTAAACCAGGGGCTCGTTCTGGTCTTCCCGTTGTTACTGTTGCCCTGTGTGTGTGTGTGTGTGTGTGTGTGTGTGTACTCACCTATTTGTACTCACCTATTTGTGGTTGCAGGGGTCGAGTCCTAGCTCCTGGCCCCGCCTCTTCACCGGTTGCTACTAGACCCTCTCTCTCCCCGCTCCATGAGCTTTATCAAACCTCGTCTTAAAACTGTGTATGGTTCCTGCCTCCACTACGTCATTTTCTAGGCTATTCCACTGCCTTACAACTCTATGACTGAAGAAATACTTCCTACTATCTCTCTGACTCATTTGTGTCTTCAACTTCCAATTGTGGCCTCTTGTTTCTGTGTCCCCTCCCTGGAACATCCTGTCCTTGTCCACCTTGTCTATTCCACGCAGTATTTTATATGTCGTTATCATGTCTCCCCTGACCCTCCTGTCCTCCAGTGTCGTCAGGCCGATTTCCCTTAATCTTTCTTCATAGGACATTCCCCTTAGCTCTGGAACTAACCTTGTTGCAAACCTTTGTACTTTCTCTAGTTTCTTGACGTGCTTTATCAAGTGCGGGTTCCAAACAGGTGCTGCATACTCCAGTATGGGCCTGACATACACGGTGTACAGTGTCTTGAATGATTCCTTACTAAGGTGTCGGAATGCTGCTCTCAGGTTTGCCAGGCGCCCATATGCTGCAGCAGTTATCTGATTGATGTGTGCTTCCGGAGACATGCTCGGTGTTATACTCACCCCAAGATCTTTCTCCTTGAGTGAGGTTTGCAGTCTTTGGCCACCTAGCCTATACTCTGTCTGTGGTCTTCTGTGCCCTTCCCCTATCTTCATGACTTTGCATTTGGCAGGATTAAATTCGAGAAGCCATTTGCTGGACCAGGTGTCCAGTCTGTCCAGGTCTCTTTGAAGTCCTGCCTGGTCCTCATCAGATTTAATTCTCCTCATTAACTTCACATCATCTGCAAACAGGGACACTTCTGAGTCTAACCCTTCCGTCATGTCGTTCACATATACCAAAAATAGCACTGGTCCTAGGACCGACCCCTGTGGGACCCCGCTCATCACAGGTGCCCACTGTGATACATCATTACGTACCATGACTCGTTGTTGCCTCCCTGTCAGGTATTCTCTGATCCATTGCAGTGCCCTTCCTGTTATATGCGCCTGATGTTCTAGCTTCTGCACTAATCTCTTGTGAGGAACTGTGTCAAAGGCCTTCTTGCAGTCCAAGAAGATGCAATCAACCCACCCCTCTCTCTCTTGTCTTACTTCTGTTATTTTATCATTAAACTCCAGAAGGTTTGTGACACAGGATTTGCCTTCCGTGAATCCGTGCTGGTTGGCATTTATACTCCTGTTCTGTTCCAGGTGCTCCACCATTCTCCTCCTGATAATCTTCTCCATAATTTTGCATACTATACACGTCAATGACACAGGTCTATAGTTTAGTGCCTCTTTTCTGTCTCCTTTTTTGAAAATGGGAACTACATTTGCCGTCTTCCATACCTCAGGTAGTTGCCCAGTTTCCAGGGATGTGTTGAAGATTGTGGTAAGTGGTACGCACAACATATCTGCTCCCTCTCTAAGGACCCATGGAGAGATGTTGTCCGGTCCCATTGCCTTTGAGGTATCGATGTCCCTTAGCAGTTTCTTCACCTCCTCCTCATCTGTATGTATGTCGTCCAACACTTGTTGGTGTATTCCTTGTTGGTGTCCCCATCTGGTCTGTCCCCCCAGAGTCCTTCCTGTCTCTACTGTAAATACTTCCTTAAATCTCGTGTTGAGCTCCTCACATACCTCTTGATCGTTTCTTGTGAGTTCTCCACCTTCTTTCCTCAGCCTTATCACCTGGTCCTTGACTGTTGTCTTCCTCCTAATGTGGCTATACAGCAGTTTCGGGTCAGATTTGACTTTCGATGCTATGTCGTTTTCATACTGTCGCTGGGCCTCCCTCCTTATCTGCGCATACTCGTTTCTGGCTCTTCTACTAATCTCCTTGTTTTCCTGGGTCCTATGCCTCCTGTACCTTTTCCATTCTCTGTTGCACTTAGTTTTTGCCTCCCTACACCTTCGGGTAAACCAAGGACTCGTTTTGGTCTTCCTATTATTTCTGTTTCCCTTGGGAACAAAACTTTCCTCTGCCTCCTTGCACTTTGTTGCCACATATTCCATCATCTCGTTTACTGATTTTCCTACCATTTCTCTGTCCCACTGAACCTCCTGCAGGAAGTTTCTCATACCTGTGTAGTCCCCCCTTTTATAGTTTGGCCTGTCCCCTTCAGTTCCTGTTACCTTCTCCACTTGTAACTCTACTATATAGTCAAAACTCAGAACCACATGATCGCTAGCTCCAAGGGACCTCTCGTAAGTGATGTCCTCGATGTCTGAACTGCTCAGGGTGAACACAAGATCCAGTCTTGCTGGCTCATTCTCCCCTCTCTCTCTGGTTGTGTCCCTGACATGTTGATGCATGAGGTTTTCAAGTACCACATCCATCATCTTGGCTCTCCATGTTTCGGGACCCCCATGTGGCTCCAGGTTTTCCCAGTCGATCTCCCTGTGGTTGAAATCGCCCATTACCAGTAACTTTGCTCTGCTCGAGTGAGCTCTTCTTGCCACCTCAGCCAGTGTGTCCACCATCACCCTGTTGTTTTCTTCGTACTCCTCTCTTGGCCTCCTGCAGTTCTGTGGTGGGTTATACATCACTCCAATGACTACTTTATGTTCTCCGGACTGAATTGTACCTACAATGTAGTCTCTTTCTCCAATCATGTCCATGCCTTCCATTTCCTCAAATCCCCATTGGTGTTTTATGAGCAGTGCAACCCCTCCTCCCCCTCTACTCCTTCTATCTTTCCTCAGGATCTGATATCCTGTTGGGAAGATTGTGTCTGTTATTGTCTCAGCGAGTTTTGTTTCTGTGACTGCTATGATGTCTGGGGATTTTTCACTGATTCTTTCATTCCACTCCTCATGTTTATTCGTTATTCCATCCGCGTTTGTGTACCAAACCTTTAGTTTCTTTTCTATCATTGTGGTCATGCAAGTATATTGGGGTTGGGGGAGCGAGAGCCTTGGTGGGGGCCTATATGGGGCTGTGGTGTAGGTGGGGTTTGTGTTGATGGGGGTGGGGTCAGAATGCCCATAAGGGGCAGCTGTTGGGGTGAGGTTTGTGATATGGGGGTTGGTGGCAGAGGGAACAGTGAGTGGGTTGTAGTATAGGTTGCTCAGTTGCGTTGGGAATGTCGCGGGTGGAGTCTTTTGGTGGGAGATTCTGTGGGGTGTGTTTGCCCTTCCTCCTGTGTCTGGGTCCTGCTCATTTTCATTGCTTCTCGTTCCTCCTTGCGTCTCTGTACCCTCTCTTTCAGTGTAGTCCTTTCTTCTTGTGTTCTGTCGCGGTCGAGGTATACTCTCTGGTACCCCTCTTTGTCCCTCAGTCTTGCTTTCTCTTGCAGAATCCTGGTTCGAACTGATTCTTCCTTGAAAGTTACTCTGACAGGCCGTATCCTTCCACTCGCAAACCACCCAATTCTCTGAAAATTTGTCACCTGGGTCATATTGCCCTCCCCTATTGTTTTCATGATGCCTTCAATCATTTTTTTCTCCTCCTGTTTTATTTCTTCAAAGTTGGCCCCCTTGGCTTCTTGGAGCCCGTACACAAAAACTGACCTCGCCCTTTCCTCCTCCCACTGAGTCTCCATCTGCTTCCTCTGAGGCATTTTATTTCCTTCCATTGACATGTTCTTGCCTTCAGTCCCTGTCATATCTGAAACTTCTATTCTCAGTGAACTGTCTTTCCTGACCAGCTGTCCCTTGCTACTGCAGTTGGCTGTTAGAATCTCTGCATATAACAAACCTTCATTGTCTTCGGACCTGCCGCTTGATCTTAGTGTGCTCATCGTCTTTTCCCTGGCCCCACGTGGGTCTGATGGGGCCTTCGTGTACGGCATGTCTCCGTTGTTGCTTACCATCCCCTTGTCTGCGCCTGACTTTGAATTTCCTTCATTGTCTTCAGACCTGTCGTTTGATCTCAGTGTGCTCATCGTCTTTTCCCTGGCCCCACGTGGGTCTGATAGGGCCTTCGTGTACGGCATGTCTCCATTGTTGCTTACCATCCCCTTGTCTGCGCCTGACTTTGAATTTCCTGATGTCACATCTGAATTGTCATTTGTCTCTCTAATCTGTTTCAGGCTTTGCAGTTTCTCTTCTAAGCACTGTATCCTAGCTTCTGCTGCTAAGACCTGTACTTCCCACTTCCTGCACTCTTCAGCTATCCGCTCCTCCATTTTCTTACTAAGCTCTACTATCTTCCTTCCCCACTCTTCCTCCCTTTTTATGGAGCTCTAACTCCCAGTCTTTCCTCCCTGGTTCGTGTGTGTGTGTGTGTGTGTGTGTGTGTGTGTGTGTGTGTGTGCGCTCCCGAGTGCTTGTTAACCCATATGTAGTCACCTGTATGTGGCTCCCAGGGTCGATTCACAGTTCCTGGCTCTGCCTCATCGCTAGTCTCTTATTAGGTCCACTCTCCCGGCTACAAGTCTTGTTGTAACTCTTAAAGCTATGCATGGATCCCGCCTCGACCACTTTACTCTCCAGATTGTTCCACTTTGGCAATTCCAAGGCTGAAGAAATACTTCCTAACATCCCCCTAACTCATCTAAGTTTTCAACTTCCAGTTGTGCCCTCTTGTTATTTCCCATCTCTGAAATATTGCCCCTGTTCACCATGTCAGTTAATCTCCGTATTTTGCATGTCGTAATCATATCTTCCCTAGTCCTCCTGTCCTCCAATGTCATTATGTTGAGTTCCTTTAACCTCTCCTTATAGGACATACCCCTTAGCTCCTGAGCTAATCGTGTTGTAAACCTCTGCACTTTCTCCATCTTTTTTTTATACGATTCCCAGGTGTGGGTTTCATATTGGTGATGCGTACTCCAATATAGGCCTGACGTACACGATGTACAGTGTTGTGAATGAATTTTTACTTAGATGTTGAAATGCTCTTCTTAGTTTTGCTAGACTCGCATTTGCTGTGGGAGTTATGTTCTATCTAGGCTGGAATATTGCTGCACACTAACAGCACCTTTCAAGGCAGGTGAAATTGCCGACCTAGAAAATGTACAGAGAACTTTCACGGCGCGCATAACGGAGATAAAACACCTCAATTATTGGGAGCGCTTGAGGTTCCTAAACCTGTATTCCCTGGAACGCAGGAGGGAGAGATACATGATTATATACACCTGGAAAATCCTAGAGGGACTAGTACCGAACTTGCACACGAAAATCACCCACTACGAAAGCAAAAGACTTGGCAGACGATGCACCATCCCCCCAATGAAAAGCAGGGGTGTCACTAGCACGTTAAGAGACCATACAATAAGTGTCAGGGGCCCGAGACTGTTCAACTGCCTCCCAGCACACATAAGGGGGATTACCAACAGACCCCTGGCAGTCTTCAAGCTGGCACTGGACAAGCACCTAAAGTCAGTTCCGGATCAGCCGGGCTGTGGCTCGTATGTTGGTTTGCGTGCAGCCAGCAGCAACAGCCTGGTTGATCAGGCTCTGATCCACCAGGAGGCCTGGTCTAAGACCGGGCCGCGGGGGCGTTGACCCCCGGAACTCTCTCCAGGTAAACTCCAGGTTGATGTGCTCCTCAGGGCATATACTCAGTATGATACTCACCCCACGGTCCTTTTACTTGAGTGAGTTTTGCAGCCTTTGCTTCCCTAGCCTGTACTCCGTCTGTGGTCTTTTTTGTCCTTCCCTAAGCTTCATAACTTGGCACTTGGTGGGGTTAAACTCCACGAGCCATTTGTTAGACAATGTCGGTAACAAATCCAGGTCCCTTTGTAGCCTTTCCTGGTCCTCGTCAGGTTGTATTATCAGTAGTTTCACGTCGTTTGCGAACAGGGATACCTCTGATTCTACCTCTTCTTTCATGTCATTCACGTATACAAGAAACAGCACCGGTCCCAGGACTGATCCTTGTGGAACCCCACTCGTCACATCGTGTGTGTGTGTAGATCTCATTAACATTATTTATAAAATTATGGAGTGCTAAACCCGTATCAGTGATTAAGTCCATTCGCCTACCTTGAGGTAATGTCCGCTGTTTTATTTCAACAATCACAGTAACTTATGCCAAATCTAAGCCGAGAACAACATCCAGTACTGGGCCCCTACTTAGACGAGATGGGTTCTGCACAGATGACAGCAAGGAAATGAGTGAGCTACTCAAATCCCAGTATGACTCGGGTTTTAGCGAGCCTCTAACCAGTACCAACAACACCAGTACCAACCCAGTACCAACAATACCACCAGTCCGATGACATTCTTCTTTGCAAATATACAGGGTCTACAGCCAGCAACGAACAACAAAATACCTTTCATCCGTGGACTGCTTGCAGAGGCAAATGCAATGTTCGCGGCTTTCACAGAGACCCACATAAAGGATCACTTTGACAACGAAATATGGATCCCAGGTTACAACCTATACAGATGCCACAGAGTGAACAGGCAAAAAGGGGAAAGGGGTTGGCCTGTACATCGCAGAGTCACTTGTCTGCACAGAACTGCTTAATGCCTCAAATGATGTAGTGGAAGTTTTAGCAGTAAAGATCGAGAACCAAAACCTAGTCATTGTGGTAGTCTACAAGCCTCCGGATGCAACGTCCCAGCAATTCCAGGAACAGCTGTTAAAAATTGACCACTGTCTGGAAAATCTGCCAGCTCGAGACAGGCGCTCCCTTTACAGGCGACGGAAAAGAATAACAGAGCGGCTAAAAGAGGCCAATATATCTGAAATGCGTAGGGAGTCACTGGTCAGAGAAATAGCAAACATCGAACTTAAGCTAAAGGAATCTTATAGGAGTCAGGAATCGCGGGAAGAACTAAAAGCCATAAATGAAATCGAAAGAAACCCAAAGTATTTCTTTTCCTATGCCAAATCAAAGTCGAGAACAACGTCTAGTATTGGGCCCCTAGTTAAACAAGATGGGTCCTACACAGATGACAGCAAGGAAATGAGTGAGCTACTCAAGTCCCAATATGGCTCAGTTTTTAGCAAGCCGCTAACCAGACTGAGAGTCGAAGATCAAAATGAATTTTTTTATGAGCCACAGAATCTGGTTAACACAAGCCTATCTGATGTTATCCTGACGCCAAATGACTTCGAACAGGAGATAAATGACATGCCCATGCACTCTGCCCCAGGGCCAGACTCATGGAACTCCGTGTTCATCAAGAACTGCAAGAAGCCCCTATCACGAGCTTTTACCATCTTATGGAGAGGGAGCATGGACACGGGGATCGTCCCACAGTTACTAAAAACAACAGACATAGCCCCACTCCACAAAGGGGGCAGTAAAGCAATAGCAAAGAGCTACAGACCGATAGTACTAACATCCCATATCATAAAAATCTTTGAAAGGGTCCTAAGAAGTAAGATCGCCACCCATCTACAAACCCATCAATTACACAACCCAGGGCAACATGGGTTTAGAACAGGTCGCTCCTGTCTGTCTCAACTATTGGATCACTACGACAAGGTCCTAGATGCACTAGACAAAAAGAATGCAGATGTAATATATACAGACTTTGCAAAAGCCTTCGACAAGTGTGACCATGGCGTAATAGAGCACAAAATGCGTGCTAAAGGAATAACAGGAAAAGTTGGTAGATGGATCTATAATTTCCTCACAAACAGAACACAAAGAGTAGTAGTCAACAGAGGCAGCTACGGTGAAAAGCTCTGTTCCACAAGGCACAGTACTCGCTCCCATCTTGTTCCTCATCCTCATATCTGATATAGACAAGGATGTCAGCCACAGCACCGTGTCTTCCTTTGCAGATGACACCCGAATCTGCATGACAGTGTCTTCCATTGCAGACACTGCAAGGCTCCAGGCGGACATCAACCAAATCTTTCAGTGGGCTGCAGAAAACAATATGAAGTTCAACGATGAGAAATTTCAATTACTCAGATATGGTAAACACGAGGAAATTAAATCTTCATCAGAGTACAGAACAAATTCTGGCCACAAAATAGAGCGAAATACCAACGTCAAAGACCTGGGAGTGGTCATGTCGGAGGATCTCACCTTCAGGGACCATAACATCGTATCAATCGCAGCTGCTAGAAAAATGACAGGATGGATAATGAGAACCTTCAAAACTAGGGATGCCAAGCCCATGATGACACTCTTCAGGTCACTTGTTCTATCTAGGCTGGAATATTGCTGCACACTAACAGCACCATTCAAGGCAGGTGAAATTGCTGACCTAGAAAATGTACAGAGAACCTTCACGGCGCGCATAACGGAGATAAAACACCTCAATTACTGGGAGCACTTGAAGTTCCTGAACCTGTATTCCCTGGAACGCAGACGGGAGAGATACATGATTATATACACATGGAAAATCCTAGAGGGACTAGTACCGAACTTGCACACGAAAATCACTCACAACGAAAGCAAAAGACTTGGCAGACGATGCAACATCCCCCCAATGAAAAGCAGGGGTGTCACTAGCACGTTAAGAGACCATACAGCAAGTGTCAGGGGCCCGAGACTATTCAACTGCCTCCCAGCATACATAAGGGGGATTACCAATAGACCCCTGGCAGTTTTCAAGCTGGCACTGGACAAGCACCTAAAGTCGGTACCTGACCAGCCGGGCTGTGGCTCGTAAGTTGGTTTGCGTGTAGCCAGCAGTAACAGCCTGGTTGATCAGGCTCTGATCCACCAGGAGGCCTGGTCACAGATCGGGCCGCGGGGGCGTTGACCCCCAGAACTCTCTCCAGGTAAACTCCAGAGTGAGAGTCGAAGACCTAAATGAATTTTTATGAGCGAGACACAGAATTAAGTAGACTCAAACCTGATATTATCCTGACACCAAATGACTTCGAAAAGGCGATAAATGACATGCCCATGTATTCTGCCCCAGGCCCAGACTCATGGAACTCCGTGTTCATCAACAACTGCAAGAAACCCTTATCATGTGCTTTTAACATCTTATGGAGGAGCATGGACACAGGGGTGGTCCCACAGCTGTTAAAAACAACAGACATAGCCCCACTCCACAAAGGGGGCAATAAAGCAATAGCAAAGAACTACACACCGATAGTGCTAACATCCAATATCATAAAAATCTTTGAAAGGGTTCTAAGAAGCAAGATCGCCACTCATCTAGATGCCCATCGGTTACACAACCCAGGGCAACATGGGTTTAGAGGAGGTCGCTTCTGCTTGTCCCAACTACTGGACCACTACGACAAGGTCCTGGATGCTCTAGAAGACAAACAAAATGCAGATGTAGTATATACAGACTTTGCAAAAGCCTTTGACAAGTGTCATCATGGTGTAATAGCAAACAAAATGCGTGATAAAGGAATAACAGGAAAAGTTGGTAGATGGATCTATAATTTCCTAACAAATAGAACACAAAGAGTAGTAGTAAACAGAGTAAAGTTTTAGGCGGCTAATGTGAAAAGCTCTGTTCCACAAGGCACAGTACTCGCTCCCATCCTGTTCCTCATCCTCATATCTTACAGAGATATAAGCCACAGCACCGTGTGTTTCTTTGCAGATGACACCCGAATTTTCATAACAGTGTCCTCCATTGAAGACACGGCAAGACTCCAGGCGGACATCAACCAAATCTTTAAATGGGCCACAGAAAACAATGTAAAGTTCAATGATGATAAATTTCAATTACTCCGATACGGAAAACGTGAAGAAATTAAAATTATATATCGGATTATAAAACAAATTCCAACCACACAATACAGCGAAAAACTAATGTAAAAGACCTGGGAGTGATAATGTCAGAGGATCTCACTTCAATGACCATAACATTGTATCAATCGCATCTGCTAGAAAAATGACAGGATGGATAATGAGAACCTTCAAAACTAGGGATGCCAAGCCCATGGTGACACTCGAGTCGCTTGTTCTATCTAGACTGGAATATTGCTGCACACTAACAGCACCATTCAAGGCAGGTGAAATTGCTGACCTAGAAAATGTACAGAGAACCTTCACGGCACACATAACTGCGATAAAACACCTCAGTTGCTGGGAATGTTTGAAGCTTCTCAACCTGTACTCCCTAGAATGCAGGCAGGAGAGATACATGATTATATACACTTGGAAAATCCTAGAGGGATTAGTACTGAAGTTGCACACGAAAATCACTCCCTATGAAAGCAAAAGACTCGGCAAACGATGCAGCATCCCCCCCAGTGAAAAGCAGGGGTGTCACTAGTACGTTAAGAGACAGCACAATAAGTGTCAGGGATCCAAGACTGTTCACCTGCCTTCCAGCATACATAAGGGAGATCACCAATAGACCCCTGGCTGTCTTCAAGAAGGTGCTGGATAGGCACCTGAAGTCAGTACCTGACCAGCCGGGCTGTGGTTTGTACGTCGGGTTGCGTGCGGCCAACAGTAACAGCCTGGTTGATCAGGCCCTGATCCACCATGAAGCCTGGCCACAGATCGGACCGCGGGGGCGTTGACTCCAGAAACCCTGTCCACGTATACTCCAGGTAGCTATATTAACACTGGAGAAACTGACTTTCACTAGTATAAAAAAAGTTACTGCAGGTGTTAACAGGACCTTGATGTTGATGTGATCACTTTCTATAACTTGTTTAAATTTAAGAAGCATTCTAGCATGCTAGATTTTAATATACATGAATATAGCTCTTATCCTATCTCTTTTCATTTCAAAATAACATTATATTCATAAGAAAGCGCTAAATCCGTATGAATTATGCAGCGTCAAGTTCTACTGAAAAAGCTAACTTTAAGGTACTACTACTCACATCTCGCAGAACCTGAGCATTTCTATATGTAAAGTCTGGACTCTGCGCTACCTTCATGATACAACCAACCCACACTTTCTTTATGCTCTAAATATTTCCTAGAGTTCAACGACACGCCTCTACCTCCACCTGTGGTGTTATATTCACAAGGAAATTCTAAACTCCTTCAGTACCTGGACCTGGAGAGAGTTTCGGGGGTCAACGCCCCCGCGGCCCGGTCTGTGACCAGGCCTCCTGGTGGATCAGCGCCTGATCAACCAGGCTGTTGCTGCTGGCTGCACGCAAACCAACGTACGAGCCACAGCCCGGCTGATCAGGAACTGACTTTAGGTGCTTGTCCAGTGCCAGCTTGAAGACTGCCAGGGGTCTGTTGGTAATCCCCCTTATGTGTGCTGGGAGGCAGTTGAACAGTCTCGGGCCCCTGACACTTATTGTATGGTCTCTTAACGTGCTAGTGACACCCCTGCTTTTCATTGGGGGGATGGTGCATCGTCTGCCAAGTCTTTTGCTTTCGTAGTGAGTGATTTTCGTGTGCAAGTTCGGTACTAGTCCCTCTAGGATTTTCCAGGTGTATATAATCATGTATCTCTCCCTCCTGCGTTCCAGGGAATACAGGTTTAGAAACCTCAAGCGCTCCCAGTAATTGAGGTGTTTTATCTCCGTTATGCGCGCCGTGAAAGTTCTCTGTACATTTTCTAGGTCGGCAATTTCACCTGCCTTGAAAGGTGCTGTTAGAGTGCAGCAATATTCCAGCCTAGATAGAACAAGTGACCTGAAGAGTGTCATCATGGGCTTGGCCTCCCTAGTTTTGAAGGTTCTCATTATCCATCCTGTCATTTTTCTAGCAGATGCGATTGATACAATGTTATGGTCCTTGAAGTTGAGATCCTCCGACATAATCACTCCCAGGTCTTTGACGTTGGTGTTTCGCTCTATTTTGTGGCCAGAATTTGTTTTGTACTCTGATGAAGATTTAATTTCCTCATGTTTACCATATCTGAGTAATTGAAATTTCTCATCGTTGAACTTCATATTGTTTTCTGCAGCCCACTGAAAGATTTGGTTGATGTCCGCCTGGAGCCTTGCAGTGTCTGCAATGGAAGACACTGTCATGCAGATTCGGGTGTCATCTGCAAAGGAAGACACGGTGCTGTGGCTGACATCCTTGTCTATGTCGGATATGAGGATGAGGAACAAGATGGGAGCTAGTACTGTGCCTTGTGGAACAGAGCTTTTCACCGTAGCTGCCTCGGACTTTACTCTGTTGACGACTACTCTCTGTGTTCTGTTAGTGAGGAAATTATAGATCCATCGACCGACTTTTCCTGTTATTCCTTTAGCGCGCATTTTGTGCGCTATTACGCCATGGTCACACTTGTCGAAGGCTTTTGCAAAGTCTGTATATATTACATCTGCATTCTTTTTGTCTTCTAGTGCATTTAGGACCTTGTCGTAGTGATCCAGTAGTTGAGACAGACAGGAGCGACCTGTTCTAAACCCATGTTGCCCTGGGTTGTGTAACTGATGGGTTTCTAGATGGGTGGTGATCTTGCTTCTTAGGACCCTTTCAAAGATTTTTATGATATGGGATGTTAGTGCTATTGGTCTGTAGTTCTTTGCTGTTGCTTTACTGCCCCCTTTGTGGAGTGGGGCTATGTCTGTTGTTTTTAGTAACTGAGGGACGACCCCCGTGTCCATGCTCCCTCTCCATAGGATGGAAAAGGCTCGTGATAGGGGCTTCTTGCAGTTCTTGATGAACACAGAGTTCCATGAGTCTGGCCCTGGGGCAGAGTGCATGGGCATGTCATTTATCGCCTGTTCGAAGTCATTTGGCGTCAGGATAACATCGGATAGGCTTGTGTTAATCAAATTTTGTGGCTCTCTCATAAAAAATTCATTTTGATCTTCGACTCTCAGTCTGGTTAGCGGCTTGCTAAAAACTGAGTCATATTGGGACTTGAGTAGCTCACTCATTTCCTTGCTGTCATCTTGTTTCCCTACTATGGCTCCTGTCCTCTATGAGGTCATTTATATGTATTCCTTCCTGCGTATAATTCCCGACTACCTGGACAAAATCTCCAGCTTCACCATTACTGTCTCCCAGGACAGTATCTCCAGCTTCACCATTTCTGTCTCCCAGGACAGCACCTCCAGCTTCACCATTACTGTCTCCCAGGACAGCACTATCAGCCCCACATTTACTGACTACCAGGACATCACCTCCAGACTTACAGTTTGTGACTACATGGCCAGTATCAAGGGCAGTACCATTCAGCCCAGACTTTTTATGTTCCCATCTGTAGGTACGTGATCCTGTAGTTCATAAACTACCTTGCACTAAGTAAACTATCTTCCACTAAGTTAACAGAGTTGAGGAAAGGACCTTGCATTGCACTTGTTAACTTGTTCGTATTGGCTAGCACTGGCTATGTTAACTACCTTCCAATGGCTATGTTAACTACCTTGCGCTGGCTATGTTAACTACATTACACAGGCCAAGTTAATTACCTTGCACTGGTTAATACAATACAATATCTTTAATTCTATAAGTACACGTACAAGGTAGTCCTAGCTGACATCAATGACATACTACTATATAGAAAACCGCTTGTTATGCTGAGCATTTCGGGCAAATTAGGTCAGTTTTGTCCCAGGATGCGACCCAAACCAGTCGACTAACACCCAGGTACGCATTTTACTGATGAGTGAACATGGACAGCAGGTGTCTTAAGGAAACGTCCTAATGTTTTCCAGCCGTACCGGAGATTCGAACTCCGGACCTCAGTGTGCTAGCTAAGTTAACTACCTTGTATAAGATAAGTTAACTGTTTTGTATGGGCTAAATCAACTAACTCCTTGCACTGCTAAATTAATGGCACTAAAAACTTCTTTATTAAATGTAAGTTAAAAAAAATATAGTACCTACAAAAATGTTTTGTCACTGTTCATTACAATTTTCTTGGCAGCACCACTAATAATATCAGTGTTCACTCCCGATGGGGTCAATGTATGGGGGAAAAAATTAACGAAGTTTAAAACAAAGAGAGAAATCTCAAGTCTGAGAAGAGAAAGCTGTTGTGGTTATCGAAGTCACATCAGGTGGAGTTCCACCCAGGAAGTCAAGGTACCATCACTTATAGTCACAAAGTACTGAGTTAGTTATTCGTGTCGGTCGCTGGTTTAAGGTAATCTTGAGGCGACGTAAGTATCTACGAGGAACATGGAAGCAACTGTTAACACAGTTGTGCACTAGCATACATAATGTTGTTGAAACTACGTGAGGTGGTTTCAACACCCCGGCTTGTGCTTCCTCCGCTGCTGAGTGAGCTGACTATAACCGGACCTCACCAAGCTATAACAAGTCTCTATTAACAAATCTTGATCATTCCCGATTATTATTATAATCAAGGGGGAAGCGCTAAACCCGGAGGATTATACAGCGCCTGGGGGGGGGGGAGATTTGGAAGGCATTCAGGCTTAATTCGGGGAACTGGAGCAGAGATCCAATTCCCTAAATCAAGGGCTCCTCACCAACATCAATGAACCTTCCTTGAGGGGATCATTCCCGAGTTAAACGAGAAAAATATAACTATAAATATATTTAATGCCGGTCCCATTAATATTATTCAATTACATTATTATATTTAAGGAAGAGCGCTGAACCCGCTGGGGTCATTCACCGCCTGGAGAATGGGAGTCATTCAATCTGGAATCATGGAAGAGGACAGGTTCACTTTCTTGCATTAAGAGCCTCCCTTCATGGGTGTTGCGTTCTCAACACCCATGAAAGGTACTGAGAAAGATGCTGAGAAAAGAAACCAGAGTTGCTGCTTTCTTTTCGCAACATATTGACATTAAGTTTTTTCAGGATATGTAAAAAATATATACAACTTTAGTTGCTCCACGGGGGAGGAGTGGATGAACTAACCAACTTTTTTGCCTCTCCCTCCGTCTCAAACTATGCTAATGTTTGAGGCTATAACGTCCGTTAGTCAATAGTTTTGGAAAATAACAAATTTTATTATTTTCCAGACAAACTTATTGTACAATCAGATTAGTAGTAGTACATTCCTATGGGACTGCTAAACCCGTAAGACCCATACAATATCTGCAAGGACTGGGAGGAATTTAGGTTCAACAAGGTATCAATGCTCTTCCCTTGATGGAATTTCTTAGTCAAAAGCCCTTCACCAGCATCAAGACACACACCTCCCCCTCCCTTGAATGGTTATAAGATAAGAGCAGGAGTTAGCTATAATCAAATGTCTTATGTTCTCTCGATTAGAATATTGTTCGATTTTGACAGCGAAGTCCTAGGCAGGAGAGATATTAGACCTGGAGAAGGTACGAAGATTGTTTAGCACTCGAGTCAATAAAGCTTCTCGATTACGGGGAACGCCTCAGAATGTACTAGGAATGTACTTTGAAGAGAGGAGAGATGTTTCGGAGACCCTAGTTCCAAATTAATACGCTACCATACAACGTACTGGAGTAAGAGACAAAAGCAGGGAAGTTACGGGCACAATAGTGAACTGTGTCAACATGCGTGGCCCAAGACTAGTCATCCTGCTGAAACTGGAAAACCAGCAGTTTCCACGTGATGGTGTACATTTTGAATGGCTGTAGGCAGTCATTCAAAATAGTTGAAAACTCCTCAGTGTATATAGTCTGTGTTGGGACAAAATATACCAATATGTGAATAAATCTGATTCTATCTTGTTCCACGGGCGTTATATGGTCCATAAGGGTTGAGTGTTAATCAGGAAACTATATAGTAATATTAACCTGGTACCAGCAGATGTCAGAAATATTGCTGGAACAAACGTAGAAGTGTTCAGGAAGAAACTAGATCATTACCTCCAATAAGTGCCACACGAACTAGGCTGTTATGGGGGTGGAAACCCCAACATCCTCGTTGAACAGGCGGTTTTAAGTTTTCATATCTTCGGGCTGCGAGGATATGAAAATTTAAAACCGGGCACCTGCATAGAGCACAAGCACCTAATAATTAACTCATGCAGGATCCGATTTCACACAAGGTAATGAAATCTAGCTAATAAACTCAAACTGAATCATTACTAGCTCATTCTCAGTAAGCTGCACGTACCTTAGCTTGTGCCCCCAAAGTCTAGTAAATGCAGAATAATCCACGGCACTAAATGTTAATGACACCAGAGAGGAGCGTCACACCAGTGCAGGTAGAGCGGTCACAGCAACAGGTTACAAGGCTGAGTTAGTGGAGACTGGCCCTTCACCCAGCTGGATGTTGCCGCAGTGGGGAGCACGCAAGTACCCCCACCCCCTTCCTTCCTTCCTTTCTTTCCACAAGTCATGGAATAGGTGGGGGCTTGAACCCATGGCAAGTGTCCTAAAATGCACAGGCCAGTTGGCTCTAGGAAGATTCCTCCAACTAGGTATATTTCTTTGCCATAGGGAGGTTAACATTGGCTCCACTGACTTTTTTTTAGATTAACACCACACCATCGTTTGTTTGCAATCGTGATATTACGATTTCGTGATTATAATCATGGGGGAGCGCTAAACCTGCAGGATTTTACAGAGCACGTGGGGGGGGGGATGAGGGATGGAAGGTATCCAGGCTAAATTCAGGGAACAGGAGCAGAAATCCAGTTCCCTACATCAAGAGCCTTTCACCAGCGTCAAGGAACCTTCCTTGAGGGGTACGATTTCGTGAGAAGAGCTAGATTTTGCAAAAGCATGCAAATTTTTCCCACACTCGAAATAGGGTTTGTTTAGATTGTCAAAATTCCTCTTATCAAGGTCCCTTTAACCACAGGAAGAACAACTCATCTCTTGAAAGGCTGTAGAAGCTTGCACAAAATTCTGGGACATGAAACCTATAGGAGTCATATGCCCATGGAACGATTATTATTATAATCAAAAAGACTTCAGATTTCAGCAGAGGAAGAGTCCAGTTTGTCAAAGCAGTCCCCTCCCTCACCAGCCTCAAGGTAGGTGTAAAATGTAGACTTACTGGATTTCCATTTCAGACTAAATAGGGTGAACAAAGGGAACATGCAGGCAGGGCCGGATTACCGCATAGGCAAACTAGGCATTTGCCTAGGGCCCCGTGCATTTGGGGGCCCCGCGGTCCAAGGGATTCAGGGGCTCATCCAAGACTGTGCACATGGTGCAAGTGCAAAGGGGTCCCTACCTAAAAAGTTCAAGTGTTTGGAGAGTAAAATTGATTTTTAAAAATTAATCAAAACAAAAATAAATAATGAAATAAAATAAAATAAAAATAAATAAACCTAACCATAGATGGCAACACTCAACACGCCTTTGTTTACATCAGAACAGCTGTGTTTTCCCGCTAATGGGTGAGTATGGGAGATTCCTCTCCAATTTTCTGTAGTAATTACACGTTATCTAGACTTGTACTGTGACAAATTAACTGAAGTGTTGTTGATAGACATTGATGTGTATGGATAAATGTTTGTTTTCGCCTCTAAATGTTAAGGGAGGTACCTGATACGGTTACTTGACCAGTAAAGACGCATGGACCAGTAAAGACGCATTTTTGGTAAAAACACTATGAAGAAAAACCTAAAAACGCAAACTGACTTCCGTTTGTAGGTTTTAAAAGCACTTTGTCCTGTCTTAAGTCTTTATCATTTCAATAACAGATCTCAATTGATTGATGTTCTACATCACTTCCGTCGCAAATGCTTAATTTTTAAGTTGTGACGGAAGTGATGTAGAACATCAATTAATTTACTACATATTTCTCCAGAAACACAAGCGACATTAGAAAATCGTTGGTTGGGTGAAACTGAAAATTGTCCCTGCATTCTTTAATTCTCATGTCCTTATCTATGGTGGTAGGCCATATATCATGCAAAACATAATGATTAGTTTAGTTATGAAAATGGTAATATAAATACCATTGTGCATTGTTCTTGGACTCGGTATGATTTCTGTTTAAGTAAATTGGAGATCAAGGAGGATGAATTAGTAAAATATTCGTAGCCCAAATCACTAACCTAATCTATGGTAAAAGTTCTGTATATGACTCCTTTCTGGTAACGTTTTGAATTTTTAGATGCGCAGCCAGAGGAAAGGGGGCTACAAGGGCCATATCCCCCCAATTGACATGATTACAGACAGTGATACATCCTCATTATGGCATCTCGTGAACGTGATGTTGGACGTTCTTATGCGAGTGGGTCACAGAAAAGAAAGAAGAAAATTCAAGAAGAACAGAAAAAGAAAGATGTAGGAAGCTGCAGAAAGATCCCAGACATGCTCACGAAAAGTTTCTGATGTTACCAGTACAGTTGAATCTGCAGATACGTCAGATCATACAGGAAGCCCTCCCTCCATTATTTCTCAGCCAGCATCTACTTTTGTGTCTCTCAATGTCTCAACGGACATTTCATCCACAGGATTTGTCTTAAAAGATCCTTCCTCATGGCCAAATGTAATCCCAGATTCTCTACGTAATGCTTTCATTGCAGAAAACTTCAGTCAAACTCTGAACATTGACTTTAGGAAATCAGCAAGGATTTATGATGATGGAAGTCGTCGTTGTTTAAAGTCATCTATGTTTTATAGGAAGCTTGCAAATTCAGAAACTGTGAAAAGATCATGGATGGTATACTCTGAAAGCTCAGGAAAAGTGTACTGTTCAGCATGCAAGCTATTTTCTACCAAAGAAAATACCTTCACACAGGGGTTCAATGACTGGAAAAATTCCAAGCGTTTCGAGGAACATGAAAACAGCACCACTCACAGGAGCTGCATTTTAGCCAGTGTATTTCGTGCACAGAAAAAAGGCTTATTGGATTCTCATTTGGAAAATCAAACTGAAAAAGAGCGCACTTATTGGAGAAAAGTTCTAGAACGAGTTGTTGCTGTTGTAAAATTCTTAGCTCTAAGAGGACTTGCTTTCCGTGGAGAAAATGAGGTTTTTGGTTCGGAAAACGACGGCAATTTCCTAGGGATCATAGAACTGTTAGCACAATTCGATCCATTCTTAGCAAATCATGTGTCACGCCTTGGGAATGCAGGAAGAGGCACTGTATCTTACATGTCATCTACTATATGCAATGAATTTATTGAGCTGATGACTAAGGTGGTCCTCAATAACATCATATTATAATCAAGGGGGAAGCGCTAAACCCGGAGGATTATACAGCGCCTGGGGGGGGATGTGGAAGGCATTCAGGCTTAATTCGGGGAACTGGAGCACAGATCCAATTCCCTAAATCAAGAGCCCCTCACCAACATCAAGGAACCTTCCTTGAGGGGAATAACATCATAACAGCTGTGAAAACTGCAAAATACTTTGCAATAAGTGTAGATTCAACACCAGATATTTCACATACAGATCAATTAACATTCATTGTTCGCTTTGTCGACTCCAGTGGTAAGCCTGTAGAGCGCTTTATAAAATTCATTCCTCTTTCAGGCCATGATGGAGAAACAATGATGAATGTAGTACTGGATACTCTGCTTGAACATCTCTCTATTATGGATTACCGTGGCCAGAGCTACGACAATGCAAGTAACATGTCGGGTAAATATAATGGATTGCAAGCCCGTATCAAGCAAATCAACCCACTTGCTGAATATGTGCCCTGCTCAGCACATTCTCTTAATCTTGTTGGGTCATGTGCTGCGGAGTGTTGTGTCGCTGCAGTTTCATTTTTTGGACTTTTACAAGCGCTCTAATTTTTTCTCTGCTTCAATGCATCGGTGGAGTATACTCAAGTCAACCATTCATGGAGATGTCATCAAATCATTATCAACAACAAGGTGGTCAGCACAGCATGATGCAACACATGCTTTGAAAGACGGCTTTGCTGAAATACGTTCTGCTTTGATCCAAATAGAAGAGGATGAAGACCAGACAGCAACTACAAGAAGCGAAGCAGCCAGCTTAGCATCAAAATTGGAAGATTTTGAATTGGCCTTACTCTGTGCGCTTTGGGACTGTATACTGGAACGGTTAAATGCCACGAACAAGACACTTCAGATTATTATTATTATTATTATTATTATTATTATTATTATCAAGGGGGAAGCGCTAAACCCGGAGGATTATACAGTGCCTGGGGGGGGGGGGGATGTGGAAGGCATTCAGGCTTAATTCGGGGAACTGGAGCACAGATCCAATTCCCTAAATCAAGAGCCCCTCACCAACATCAAGGAACCTTCCTTGAGGGGAAGACACTTCAGAAAATTGAAATTGAAATGGCTACTTGTGCTAACCTCTATACAGGCTTAGTGGAATTTGTAAGCTCACTTCGCAATGATGAAGCTTTTGAAATGTTTGAAGAGAAAGTTAAACTGCTGGTGAAAGACTACAGTTACTGGGCTGATCAGCGGTCAAGGAAGAGGAAACGCAATTTTGAAGAGCCAGACAATGAAATTGTGTTGCTACCATGGCAGAAATGTAAGACAGCTACATACTTCGTCATTCTGGATTCACCGATTACAGAATTGGTGAAAAGAAAAGAAATCTACCAGAATCTCAATGACAAGTTTGGATTTCTGTTCAAAATTACTACTATGCCAGATGCAGAATTGAGAGAAGCTGCATTATTAAAGTTGCAACAACACCTTTCAGCAGATGTTCAGGACACATTTGAAGAAATAGTTCATTTTTCTGGGTATATGAATCAGATTAAAGCTCCACCTGAAAAATGTGCACCCTCAGCTGCTTTGAAACATTTAAGAAATGCAGGCATCTCAGAAACCTTCCCTAATGTTAACAGTGTATCGCCTTTACCTAACACTTCCAGCTACTAACTGTGAAGAACGTTCATTTTCCGTTTTGAAAAGAGTGAAAAACCAGCTCCGTTCAACAATGAGCCAAGACAAATTGTGTAACCTAGCCTTGTTGACCATTGAGTCTGATCTAACAAGAAATATTGATTTTCAGAAGATAATTGATGATTTTTGCCAATATGAAATCAAGAAAAAAAGTTTATTTAAGAAGTGCCTGTGAATATAAACAATTCTTTGAGTTTATATGATTTGATAGTCTTATGCATGATGCAATAACAATAATGGTCAGTGATTTATAAAGGGAATAATAGTGCTATAGTGGTTATGCTGAATATAATAGGTACATGTCACTACTTTAATAGCCTACTCTAGTAATACTATGCTGTCTTGAGTTTATTCTTTAAAATGCATGATTTAACAAGATAGTTATAATGGCTGTTCGTAAATGGTTTTGGTTGTCTTGATGTACTTTCCCTATTAAATTTAATCTAAACAGCCAGAATGTATTTAATTAGACCTTAAACTGGCTCACACCGACCCCCCCCCCCACCCCCAAGCTGGAAGGGGTCGCTTCGCTTACCCGTAACTCAAAGGGGCCCCGCCAATCTGAATAGCCTAGGGCCCGGAGACTTCTTAATCCGGCCCTGCATGCAGGAAACCTGAAGCTTTCAAGAGAAGATTTAGGGGACATTTAAAGGGAAGTTAACCCATAAGGATCTTTCAGCACTTGGGAAATGTGAGAGCAATCAGATGTGATCCAAAGAAGGGGATGCCATCAATTTTTTTTGATCAAGATGCCCTCACCAGCATCAAGGGACCTTCCTTGTACATTTTCCTCTTATGCAGGAGGGGTGCATTACAATAGGGGTCTTATAGCACCTGTGGAATGAAAGGCTAGATCCTAGGGGAAGCTATATCCAGTTCTCTCGATCAAGAACGCTTCACTGGTATACGCAAGGGACACTGGTGGCAATGATTAGAAAAGTATAGCTTCAAATCAAATTAGTTGCGTGTTTTAAAGTTGGGTAATGGAGACCTCAGATCTAATAAAAGGAAATGTTTCCACCCTCTAAGAAACCCTCCAAAGGACTAAGAACAGGTTAGCAACATTCGATTTTTTCCATACTGTACTCTACACTACAATTGTAATTTATAGCCTCTCCTCACTAAGCAATGTACTTTTACTAACGGGATTGCCTTACGATGGGCTTTCTGACCAGTATGCATACCTAAATTTATATTGGCCAATTTCCTCTATTCTGTATTACAATATACAAGACATTGTATAAACATTTAGAAATACTAAAATGTTATAAATTGTGCAAAGGTAATATTAACACTATCAAACATGGTTTACAACCCACTAGCGACGAATTCGTTTACATACGTGGTCTCAGGAACAGAAATAAGTGAAGTGAGAGGCTGTAATTCAAACTAAGCACTAAACCCAGAAGGGTCAAACAGTGCTAAAAGAGGCCTGAAAAAGGAATATGCACAGCAACGTTAGGAGGGAGTGGAGGGGCAGGAGTGTGCAGGGGGTAAGGGGAATCAAAGTTGGTGGTAATAATGTATGCAGCTTTATAATTGTTATACTACCATGGTGGCTATCAAATTTTCTTCATTGTCAAGGATGTTTTGTTTGGAAAAATTAAAAGGCAAAGTAGAAAATCTTTGATTTTTATTGGAAAAAAAGTCGCTGGTACATCTCATACACTCGAGGACCCTCTGAACCTCCCAACACACCACACACTGACATTAAGCATTGTGCCTAGTACAGGGAGAACACTGTGGAAGACAACAGTAAAGCTAGCACTGATGTGCACACCCACAGGTGTGCACAAAACTGATGGTTATTTATAGCTATCATCCACTGACAGCTAGTGGCTATGTGGCCACTATTTTATGCTGGCAATTCTCCATTAATTTTTACCATCCCCTATGGTAGAATAGGGATAAAAATCACCCTCCCCCCACCCCACCCCCAAGAAAAATATTTCAAGGAATGTTATCAAAATTCATTAAAGCATAGAATAAAAGTCTTTGCATACCACTTGTACATTTTAAATGAAATTAAATTAACACTAAACATTAATTAACCATAAGATGTTACCTGGAACGTAACTTCTTAGGATTAGGCACCCCCTACGTTATGTTTATAGGATTCCTTATTATAAATTAGTACCAATTAACTTTCTTAGCCTTTGCTGGTTTAAACAAGGCAAAAGAAAATTATAAAATAGGCATTCTTTTGTCAACAGCATTTACAATGCCGGTAAACCACTAGCACCCACTGCTCGGACATAGGGACTACTGATCATCATCGGCACTTTACTGAACTTAAAGTTCATCCTTGGCAGGCACATCACCCTCTTCATCAACTTCCTCATCATCCTGGCAAGAAAATTTAGATATATTAACAATTACTCAACATGCACATTAATATAGCAATATAAATACTGTAGATAAATTTAGGGAAGGGTATTAAGCAATTCTATGCACGTTAAAATATTAAGCATTACTCAAGGGACATTTAATGCAGTTAAAGTGTAACCAAGTCATGCAAAAGGGAGGAAAAATTAGCTCTGGCATGCTTTTTTAAAAAGAATATGTACCTCCTCAGCTGCGCTCTTGCCCTCAAGGAAATCAGTGAGGGCCTCTAGTGTCCGTGCCCCACTGTAATCTACAACCTATGGAAGGAAAGCCAAAATGAGGTGGATGTTACAAGCATAGGAAAGTGCATATGCATGTCAACTAAAAGTTCCAGCATTAATGGCACTAATGTGAACTGAGATCTTTCAAGAGGTTATTAAACATCTGGAACTTTTTGTTAGACAAGACAACCTGCAAGAGGAGCTAGACCAAGTGAAGAGCAACACGGCTGATGCTATTTTAGCATGCATCCAGCTGTTACTGCAGTTTCCTACCTCCGTGTCTTCTGGGGCTGCCTGGCCATATACACCACCAGTTTCCAGAAACTTGGAAATTCCTTCCAAAGTTCGTTCACCATTGTATTCAATAACCTAGTGATTGTAAGAAAGTTGAAAAGGTAAACATTCATTTTTACATTAATTAATGCTACTTTTGGCTATACAACAAACTCCAGTATACTGAAGTTAACTAACCATTATTTAATTAAAAATACTATTTTTAGTCAAATCTTCATCTCAATGCACAAATTTAATTTTAATAGATATGCACAAGCAGTTTCAACCAAAATCGAAAAATTCATAATTTTATAAAATTTCTATTGTCTGCACTGTAATGGCCAAAGAAAATATTCCTGCAATAAAATTAACATGTTAATTAAAATTAAAATTAGTTCAGTACATTGCTGTCAACTTCAGCCAGTTTGGTGCTTTGTGGAAACAGGCTGTCCATGCCTTGGGTGTCACTTGCAGTAGTTGAAATGCTCTACCTCTCTGCAGTCATGAAAAACTTTCCTGGTGACTTCAGTCAGGCTATTGCAGTACGGTCTACAGTTCTCCATTTACTGATATGGCACATACTAAAGGCACTTCATGGTATCTAAGGCTTGCCTTCATTTTAAATTTTCCTATCGTTTTTAACCCTTTCAGGGTCCGTCCCGTAGATCTACGGCTTTACGTTCAGGGTCCAAACCGTAGATCTACGCCATGAGCTCAGCTCACTCTGATAAACTGTGAGTGGTACATTTGGGCCTAGATATGAGAGAATGCATCTATGTGGTATGTGTGCACCACATAAAACAGATCCTGCAGCACACTGTGTATAATGAGAGAAAAAAAAATGAAATCATGATTTTTCGATTAAAACAGCAACTTTGCAGTGTTTTTTCGTATGTTTTTTATAGTTGTATTTGCGATTTCTTGGTCTCATTTGATAGAATGGAAGACATATTACAGAAATAGAGATGATTTTGATTGGTTTTAGCACTGGAAATGGCTTGAAACTGAGCTCAAAGTAGCAGAAATGTTAAATTTTTTGCCGATATTCAAGAGTAAACAAACGACCTCACACATCTAATACACGTCGGCTGGTGGGTCTAATATACATTCACAAATATGGTGATGATATTTATACAATTATTACAGTATTGCATAACAGTAAATCTTCTATTTTTTGGTGTGAATAAAAATTTATTATGTGAATAAAAAATCAAAATGGAATTTATTTGTAAAGCTTCAAAACATAACTAATGAACAGAGGAAATGTTAGTTTAGTTCCAGGAATACCTACATTGTTCATTCTGGACCCTATTTTGAAATTGGAATATTTTGAACTTTGTGTTAAATTGGCCAAATTAACAATTTCCGATCACTTTATTTTGTAGTTGAAACAGTTGATTTGGCGATTTCTTGTGCTCAAGCGATAGAATAGAAGTAATACTAGTGAAATAGCTAAGAATTTGGTTGATTGAAATAATGTAATTGGCCTAAAATGGGAGTCAAAGTCGGCAAAATCGCCGATTCGTAAATATCGCTGACACATCAAAATTCGCGAGAGCATAATTTCGTCAGTTTTCCACCAAATTTCGTACTTTTTGTTTTATTACCTTCACAAAAAGATTCTCTACGATTTCATAAGAAAAAATAACAAATTTTTTTTTTGAAAATTCTTGGACACTGGTGCGTGACTCCAGATTTGGGCCTTGGACCCTGAAAGGGTTAACAAGTGTACCTACATATTTTGGGGGGGAAGGGGCCCAGAGGATATCCTCCAAATTAACCATGACACTAAGCTACATACCAATTCAAATACACAAGGGGATGGTAATTCTGAATGCAAAAATCACTAAGTATTGTCCAACCTAGCACAAAAATTACACAAAGCATTACTTAATGGCAAAATATTTAAACTGCCTACACCAATTAGCAAATGCCAAAGTCTGAAGCAAGAATTTCCCTACATTTTATGTAAACTAGGATAGAAAGAATAGTCAAAGCGGTATATAACGTGCATGCCCTCAGGTCACCAAGGGCAATGCAACACATTTGGACAAGCTCCTTTATGGTTTAAAAACTAACATTGGAAAATGACCGATGTTTAACCAACATACAAAATTAAAGAAAAGTTCTGAATTATGACTAGGAAAAGTTATAGTATAAAAGTTCCTGAGGTCAAAACTTTCCAGCTGTTAACCTCTTAAAAGTATGATTATACAGTACATGTTCCTTTGTTACTGTCACCAGTAAATGTCCAACCCCTACAAGTTGTGCTTTCTTTTATGTATCAACTGCAAACTAGGAGTATGATTTAAAATAATTTTAGTACAGTTGAACTGATAATTTGATAAGGCATATGTAATACCTGGTATTACAGACTTAACCAGTCAATAATGATACTAACAGCAGGACCATGAAATCTTGGTCGAGGATATTTTCTACATTCATAGTGTTAATGTCTGGCCCAACTAAGGAATGACAATTCCACTAGTGGAGTCTTGCCTGCCTAAAACTTCCTTTAACTGCTTCACACCTTATAGCTTCAAGATGCACATTATTTCTTACACTTCTGCTTCAAAATGATCAAAACTAAAGGGCTTGTAAAGGGCGAGGATTCTCATTTTCTGCTGTCCCTGGAATATAATTTATCAGACTGAAAATACAGAATGATCAAACTAAGCACTAAACCCAGATTTGAAAAACCTACTGGTTGGTTAAGTTGCACTTATCAACCTATCATTGTGTACCATTAATATAATTATAAAGATCTGAAAATCATCCCAATGGTTGGCCCTCAGATTTAATTATAATTTGATGAACTTCCCAGTTGGAAAAGTGTTCAAAAAAGTTTAATTTACTGATTTTAGTTTTTCTATCAATATTAGTTATGTTCAAGGTAAATGTTTCCCCTTAAACACTTTAATAAATGTTACATTACAGGTAGGGTCACAGCTCTGCCACTCGTAATAAACTCGGAAAGCCTTTTTTTTTTTTTTTTTTTTTTTTTTTTTATAAACAGTTTATGTATAATAATTTTTTGGGTTTAAAAACTTGAGAAAGGAGGAAAGTAATCTTCCCTGTATTACTATCTTAAATAGCCAACTATTTGCATGATGAATATTTAGTAATTTCACAAACGTTTCCCATGCCTCGTGTTTTAGATTATACACCCACAGGTTCTCTGCCAACAATAGAAATTTCTCAGGAACTCTAGAACATAGCCTAAAAGGATTACTTTACATAAGCATGAGAGTACAATTTTACAAGTTTTTGCTGCCTACAAAGGCATCTACAATAAACACATCTACCCCATTCTTCAGAGTATGAACACCTGTATGAGTGGCCTATCAAAATGCACACCACCCTGTTCCGGTACTTTCTAGCATTAAACAACCCCTGCTAGCCCAGATTCTATTTTTACTAGAAACTGTTCAGCATCTCTGAATTACTAGTCACACTGAATAATTTATAAGACTCCCATTTAACAGCCTCTCAAGAATTCCAGGATGCCAACTTCACCATCCCTCTAAAGTGCTTCCACTAACAAAAATTGAATACACTGTTCAGCAACTCAGTCTCCCCAGATTTAACTGCATCAGCAGTCAGTCTTACCTTAAACTGAGGAAAATGGAGAAGATTGTTATATACAGTGGACCCTCGGCCAACGAAGGCATCGTCTAACGATAAATTTGTCCAACGAAGTGCGAGCGTAAAAATTTTGGCCCGACCAACGATGAAAAACTACCAACATGATTCGTCCCAAACCTGTCCATCCAGCCTGAGTACCTCAGCTGCCCTGCCGTCATTGTTTACAAGCCAGGGTATATGGTTCCACGCATATATTCGATAAATTTTGTATTATTCCATTGTTTTTAGTGCTTGTAACGGCTAAATAAGCCACCATGGGTCCAAAGAAAGCTAGTGCCAACCACATGGTAAAAAGGGCAAGAAATGCTATCGGAATACTATCGTACCACGGTCAGCTGTTACTGCACCACCGTCAGCTGCTGCTGCACCACCGTCAGCTGTACTACTCGAAGATGGTGTGTGTTTTTGATATGGCTTAACGAGAAACAATTAACCCCAGAGGGTTAGCCACTCAGGATAACCCAAGAAAGTCAGTGTGTCATCGAGGACTAACTTATTTCCATTGGGGTCCTTAATCTTGTCCCCCAGGATGCGACCCGCACCAGTCAACTAACAGCCAGGTGAACAGGAAAAAATGCCTGGAACTAGTGCTCATATTGGTGAATTTAAGGCCAGCAAAGGTTGGTTTGGGAGATTTAAGAATTGTAGTGGCATACACTGTGATAAGGCTTGGTGAAGCTGAAAAATTCCAACCCCAACAAGTGTTCAATTGTGACGAAACAGGCCTGTTCTGGAAGAAAATGCCAAACAGGACCTACATTACTCAGGAAGAAAAGGCACTCCCAGGACACAAGCCTATGAAAGACAGGCTAACTCTTGTTTTGTTGTAATGCTAGTGGGGATTGCAAAGTGAAGCCGTTACTCGTGTATCATTCTGAAAATTCCAGTGTTCAAGAAAAACAGTCATCACTCATCAATACTCTTCAATAAAGGTAAGTGCCATTTTAACATTTATTTATGTAGTTATTGTGCGTGTCTCATTGTTTTCTAAGGGAAATTATTTCATGAAAAAAAAAAAAAAAATACTTTTGGCTGTCTGGAAGGGATTAATTGGATTCCCATTATTTCTTACGGGGAAAGTTAATTCGAATAACGATAAATTCGCCTAAAGATAAGCTCTCTGGAACGGATTAATGTCGTTGGTCCACTTTTTTTTTTTTTTTTTTTTTTTTTTTTTTTTTTAAATCACTGGGAGTGATGTGGTCTGGTCCAGTCAGAGAAAAGTAATGTCATTACAAATGGTGCCTTCCACCATTCCTCCTATCAAAAGTGGGGTTCACTGCTTAAAGGATTAGTATATTATAATCAAAAAGAAGCGCTAAGCCACAAGGACTATACAGCGCTGCAGGGCAGGAAGGAAGCGAGGGCATCAGGTGGCAAAAGGGAGATGGATGAGTAATAGGTTACGGATAACAGCGGAGTAGTGGATGGTGAAAGGGTAAAGGGCAGCAAGAGACTGAACTAGAAAGGGCTGAGGGGAGAGCGAAAAGTGAGTTTGTGGAGTAAATCAGTCGTTGTCAAGAAGTCAATGAGAGAGTCAGGATTAAAGGAGGGTCCATCAGCAAGAAGGGAAGGTAAAGAGAGAGTAGTAGAACGAAGACGACGTTTGAGGTAAATTCTGCGTGCTCGTTGATAGAGAGGGCAGTCTAACAGAATTTGGCTAATCGATACTGGAACTTGACACTGCTCACAGAGAGGAACAGGGTGCCTCTCCATGAGATACCCATGAGTAAGACGAGTGTGGCCAATGCGAAGGCAGGAGAGATTGGTCTCCCAACCTCGGCACTGATGACAAGAAGACGGCCAGTAACCTATGCTCGGTTTAATAGAATGAAGTTTGTTACCGAGCAGAGTTGACCAACGTTGTTGCCAACGGGTGCGAAGGTGGGTAGCTATTGCAGCAAAATAGTCCAGAAATGGAACACCTCGATAGGAAATTGGTAGGTCATGTACTGCTGACCGCACAGCAGTGTCTGCCTGTTCATTGCCCTGTACGTCGACATGACCAGGGACCCAACAAAAAACAATATCTTTATGTTTGGTAGAGATACGGCGTAGCCAAAGTTGGATACGGAGAACTAGGGGATGAGATGTATCAAATTTTCGTATAGCCTGTAGAGCACTAAGGGAGTCTGAGACTAATACAAATGATGACACAGGCATAGATGCGATACGAATAAGTGCTGCAAGAATGGCATACAGTTCAGCAGTAAAAATGCTAGCTGAAGATAGTAAATGCCCCCACACGACGCTGTCCGGAAACACTGCTGCGAATCCGACGCCGTCTGAAGACTTAGAGCCATCTGTGTACACAGCGGTGGCATGAGAATGGGAGTGGAAGTGATCAAGAAAAAGAGCGGGAAGCCACCGTAGGCAGTTGAGCTTTCGAGCAAGGGAGTGAGAAAGAACAGACCCGAACAGCTGGAACTTCCCAGGGGGGTAGGGAAAAGTGAGATGCTACATGAACATATAAAGGTGGTAACTGAAGGGAAGACAAGAGTGAATGTAGGCGAAGAGAAAAGGGACGGAGCAAACAGGGGCGGCGAACGAATAAAGAATGTCTACTAATATCGGTGACCATTCTATAAATGGAAGGATTGTGTAGATCGTGAGAGCGCACATAGTAGCGAAGGCAATGGGCATCACGGCGATCAGACAAGGATGGAACATTCGCTTCTGTATAGAGGCTCTCAACAGGGGAACAGCGAAAAGCACCAAGGCACAAACGTAATCCTTGGTGATGGATAGAGTTAAGGCTAGAGAGTAGCAGGAGAGGCCGCGGAATAAATCTGGTCACCATAATCGAGTTTCGATAAAACGAGGGCTGAATGTAGGTGAAGCAGAGTTCGACGATCAGCTCCGCAGGAAAGATAAGCAAGGGTTTTAAGGTTTAGCTGGCTGTGACAAGTTGCCTTCAGAGAGGTAATGTGAGGTTTCCAGGATAACCTACGGTCAAAGAGAAGGCCTAGAAACCTGAGTATCACGTTCGGGGATACGGGAGCCATAGAGATACAAAGGATGATCGGAGATAACAGAGCGTCTAGTGAAAGTAATTTGGCGAGTTTTGGTACTTGAAAATTTAAACCCATGCGTGGTGGCCCAAGTGGAAACACTGTCGACCGCATGCTGGAGAGAAACCAATAAGATGACAGTCAGCGCCTGCACAAGCAATAGCGAAGTCATCAACATAGTGATGACCAAATATTGGGTGGAAGAACAGAGGCCAAATCATTTATAGCAAGGAGAAAAAGTGTTGTGCTTAGAACACATCCCTGAGGGACACCTTCAGCTTGGACGAAGTCCGGGGAAAGAACATAATTGACTCGAACACGGAAATGTCTGTCAGTTAAAAAGTTCTTAAGGAAGAATGGTAGATTGCCTCGGAGGCCTAAGGAATGGGCCTGGGCCAAAATATACCTCCAAGTTGTGTCATATGCCTTCTCAAGGTCAAAAAATATGGCAATAACTGAGTGATTAATCGCAAAGGCATTACGAACATACGTATCCAAGCGTAGTAAGGGGTCTATGGTAGAACGACCCGTACGAAAGCCATATTGACTAGCGGAGAGACTGTTGTGTGTCTCTAAATACCACATTAAACGTCGATTTACGAGACGTTCCATCACTTTGCAAACTGCACTAGTAAGAGCGATGGTACGATAGTGGGAGGCATCATGTCCTGTAGTACCCGGTTTGCGGAAAGGGAGAACAATGGCAGATTTCCACAGCTGGGGAAGAACTCCTTGTGCCCAAATAAGATTGAAGAGGTGTAAGAGGACTACAAGGGCTGACCGATGTAAATGTTGTAACATACGAATATGAATGTTGTCAGGCCCAGCTGCCGATGATCGGCAACCTGAGAGCGTTGCCTCCAGTTCTTGAAGTGTAAATGGCACATTATACCTTTCTTCTCTGAGAGAAGAAAAGTCCAAGGGTACTAACTCTCTGGCAGACTTTGAGGAAAGAAACGAGGGGCATAGATGGAGCCCTCGGGAAATACAGACCAGATGTGTGCCAAGTTCAATGGCAACGTCGAGAGGGTTTGCTACTTCAACACCAGCGACCCGTAGAACAGGAGCCGGGCCAGGAGAGTATTTACCACTCGATTTCCTCACTTTTTTCCAGACTGCACTCATAGAAGAAGCAGAGGTGATGGTGGAAACAGTCTCGCCAACAAGTGAGTTTAGCTTCACGGATGACACGGCGAGCGATCGCACGCTTCTGCTTAAAATCAATAAGTCTCTCAGCGGTTCTATTGTACCGGTACCTGCCCCAAGCAGCACGTTTCAAACGTACTGCACGAGCACAAGCAAGAGACCACCAAGGCACGCACTTCTGAGAATGCCTGTCTGAGGTTTGGGGTATAGAATGAGAAGCTGCGGTATAAACTGACGTCGAGAAGATGTGTAGGAGCTCATCAATGGAGGATGAAGAAGGAACCTCACTAAAAGCAGTGAGGTGTGAGTAAAGATCCCAATTTGCCCGATCAAATTGCCAGCGAGGGCTACGGAAAGGTGGTGAATAGGAAGGAGAAGAAAGAATGATCGGAAAAATGATCGCTGTCATGCAAGTCCGGTAGAACAGACCAGGTGAAGTCTAGTGCAGTGGAGGAAGAGCAGACTGATAGATCGATGCAAGAGAGAGTATGAGTACGAGGATCAAAATGGGTGGGAGTACCCGTATTTAAAACATGGAGGGGGTGAGAGGCGAGAAAAGCCTCCAACTGGATGCCACGCGAGTCACAATGAGATCCCCCCCCCCAGAGGAAACGGTGGGCATTAAAATCACCAAGTAACAGAAGTGGTGGTGGTAAGGATAAACAAGAAAGGCAAAGTCTGGGATAGAAAATGCTCGAGAAGGAGAGAGATATAAAGAACATATTGTAAACCACTTATTCAAGTGGATACGGGCTGCAGTGTAATGCAGCGAGGTATGGACAAATAGTTGACAGTACGGAATATCATTGCATAGAAGGGCACTTTCATTAAAGGTCCCATCTGAGAAAGGATTCGAAGAATACAATAAATTATAGCCTGAGATAGGTTGGAAGACAGCAGAGTGTAATTTTGGTTCTTGTAAGCAAGCACCAACAGGGGAAAACCTGGAAAGCAACATCTGAAGCTCACCCCGATTACCCCTGAGGCCGCGGATATTCCACTGTAAATAGGCCATGATTGGCGATGAAGAAAATACCAGGAATCTGTAGGTAAAGGCACCTACGGACTAGAGGGGTTAGAAAAGTCATGTGGTGGCATTGGAAGACGTTCAAGTAGCGAAGGAACGGAGCGTTGCGAAGATTGGGGTTGTGAAGATGGAGGAGAGGGAAGAGAAGGAACAGGAAGTGAATCAGTGTCCATTGAAGGTTTAGTCTCTGCAATATATTCTGAAATGGCTTCAAGTGTTTCTGAATTCAAAGATGTATGGGAGACCTATTGGAGATAGAAGGAGGAGGGTGAGTAAAGATTGGGACAGTAATGGACTGTACCAAAGTAGAGGGGGAGGGAAGAGTGTAAGAAACTGGAGATGAAGTGTGGGGGGGGGGGGGGGGACAGAAGAGGCAGAAACCTGGGAGGTGGCAGAAGAGGGAGAAACTTGGGAGGGGACGGGGGTGGAAGGCATAGTACGAGGAGGAGGGTGAATCTCCACACTTGTAATAGAGCCAGAGAGAGGGGAAGAACTAGGTACAGAGACTGGAAAGGTAAAGTGTGGAGGTGGAAGAAGGGAAGGAAGGGGCAAAGATGATTTGAGCAATGTGGATTTTTTGGACTTCTGAGAAGTAGAGGGGCGATTGGTATTAGGTGTCGTATGAGGTCTTGTCGATACTGGGGCTTGTGAGGAAGGACGCGAAGATGTGAGAACAGACCGAGTTGTAGTTGGGACATCAGAGCCAAGGACAGCAAAAGGATTAGATGCCGTAGTGGCTATGGGAGGGGTAACAACAGAGGAGGCTGCAGAAGATGGGACCCCAGAAGTGGGGGGGATGTTTGGAAACACGAGAATAAGAAACACGGGGTAGTCTCCCTTGGAGGCGGAGATGAGTAACTGCCATAGCATAAGGGAGACCTTCTGCCTCTTTGAGGCAACGGATTTCACGTTCATTTAAGTAGACCTGGCAACGGCGGGAGTACGAAGGGTGAGCTTCATTACAATTAAGGCAAGATGGAGGTTGACTGCAAGATGTATTAGAATGGTCGTCGGCACCACAGACTGGGCATTCGGCCATAGATCTGCAATATTTCGCTGGGTGACCAAAACGCCAGCAATTTCTACATTGTTGCGGTGTAAGTATCACCTTCCGAACTTGTAACCGATGTCCCGCGACATACAGAGGACGGGAGTTCTCGGCTGTCAAAAGTTAAACGAGTCACATTGCAAGGGTAACGTCTCCGCCCCCGGGCAGGAAGGACATAAGTGTCTACTTTGAGGATTGGGAGATCCTGGAGTTCCAGCTGTTCAAAAATGTCATTGCCACATGACTGGAAATTCTGTTGGACTATGGTATGGGGCAGAATGACAGTACCACTACAAGAATTGAGAGAAAGATGTTTTTCAATAGTGATAGGAGTAGTATCGATATTCGAAAGGAGAGAAAGATCATGAGCTTGGGTAGCATTCTGGACAGTGACGATGCGCATACCGCTCGAGAGCATGAAATGAAATATCTCTACCAACATGACGCAGGGGAGCTTTGCCAATACTATGGTCAGAAAGGTAGGCAGAAGTCGGTCTTAAAGAATTTAGTCCATTGTGTGGTCCGAAACTGAGCGTGGAGAGGGAATGCTTGACGTGTCGGTCTTTTCCAAGTAGAATGGGAAGGTAACGAAGGAGCATCAGGAGATTGATGTTGGCGTTTAGGAGTAGGACCGGAGTTGGTCCGGCGTAAAATGGGCGGGCGATTCGAAAATTGCCGTACCGTAGAGGGAGAAGCCGGAAGCATAGTCAAAGGAGAGCGGAGTTCAGACAAATCGAAGGAGTCAGTCGAAGCCCCGGTACCTTAAATGGGTGAGGAAACAGCACCAGCAAGAGGTACAGGGGCATCAGGAGTGTCCGAAGAGTGATCTAAACACAAGGCAGGGTCAGAATGGGGTGCGGTATCAAGAAGGGGCCTGGGGGTAGTGGGTTCATGGACTAGGGCTGCCATGGTTAGGTTACTCCTTTGCTTTTTGTTTTTAACCCTTTGAGGGTTTTCGTCGTACTAGTACGTCTTACGCGTAGGGGTTTTTGACGTACTAGTACTCAAATTCTAGCGACCTCAAATCTAGTGGGAGAAAGCTGGTAGGCCTTCATATGAAAGAATGGGTCTATGTGGTCAGTGTGCGCAGTCTAAAAAAAATCCTGCAGCACACGGTGCATAATGAGAAAAAAAAAAACTTTTTCCATTTTTTTTTTAATAAATCAGCGACTTTGCAGTGTATTTTCGTATAGTATTTATTGTTGTATTCTAGTTTTCTTGGTCTCATTTTATAGAATGGAAGACATATTACTGAAATTGAGATGATTTTGACTGGTTTTACAATGAAAGGTGCCTTGAAATTGAGCTCAAAGTAGCAGAAATGTTCGATTTTTACCAAACTTCAAAAGTAAACAAATCGTGCCAAGCGTGCAATACACGTCAACTGGTGAGTAATATTCTTTCACAAGTGCACCAATAATATTTATACCATTTTTTACACTAATGCAGTAGTCTGCATAACAGTAAATCTTATATTTTTTGTGAGAATAAAAATTCAAAGTGGAAAGCAAAAGAATATAAGAGGGGCCTTGAGACGTGACTAATGACTAGAGGAAATGTCATTTTAGTGCCAGGAATATCTTTCTCGTTTATTCTGGACCCTATTCCGAAATTGGCATCTTTTGAAATTTGTGTGAAATTGGCAAAATTGCTAAATTCTGACCACTGTACTGGATAGTTGAATTTATAAATGGGTGGTTTCTTGCACCCATTCGATAGAAAAAATGGAGTTCTAGCGAAATATTCATGTTTTTTCTTGACTAGTACAGTGAAATTGGCCAAAAATGGGGCTCAATGTGGGCAAAATCGCCGATCCGTAAACATCGCCGAGACCGCTAACTTTGCGAGAGCATAATTCCGTAAGTTTTCTATCAAATTTCAAACTTTTGGTGTCGTTATGATCAGGAAAAGATTCTCTATCTTTTCATAAGAGAAAATAATTTTTTTTTTTTTTAAATTTGGCCGACCCTGAGAACGAGTTTCGGAGAGGGCCTGTCGACCCTCAAAGGGTTAAGAAAAAAAAAAAAAAAAAAAAAAAAAAAAAAAAAAAGAATAAAAAAAGGGGGGAGCAGGGAGGAATAGTTCCCAGGAGGAATGAAAGGGCCGGAAATCTCCCTCCGCGCCCAAGAGGACCTCAACACCGCTAGTAGCGCAGATGCAGCATGGAACCTGTGCCATACCCTACCCTTCATGCCAGTAAACCAGCAATCCGGGATAGCAACCTCACATCTGCCGAGCTACCTTGGTGGACAAAAGAGGGCGGCCGGATATCCGCCACAAAGCATACCTCCTTCGGCCACCACCCCCGGAATCCGAAAGGTGGCTTCCAGAGATACACCCGTCGCCCGAAAGACACCCAAAGCTACTCCGGGATACCAGAGAGGGATTGGGACATCCCCAGGCAATCCAGATTCCACGGCAAACTATGCCACCGCCAAGAACCTCAATGGAATGGGATGGACCCCGGCGTCCTTTCCCCTACCTAGGAACTAGCTCGCCTGTGGGAGAAATCCCAAAGGCCAAAAAGAGGAAGGGCAAAAGGGAGGGGTGGGGAGGAGGAGGAGGAATGGAAAAAGGGGAGGATGGGATAGGGGAGGGGAGAATGGGGGGTAATTAGGTTCGGTCTGAGGAAGAAGACCGACAGGGCTAATTCCTCAGACCAAGAGCCTCTTCACCATGCCAAGGAGCCCCCCCTTGAAGAGGAAGGATTAGTATAGCTCACTGTATGAATGCATGAAAGAACAAAAGGTAGGGGTCATCCCAAAAAGGGGTTTGAGGGAGGGGCAAGGGAGTTCAACATCTTCCCAAAATATATCAAACACTACTGGAACAAGTGAAGCCTTCAAGAGGAAACTGGAAAAGTATCTTCACCAGGTGCCAAATCAACCAGGCTGTGATGGACAAGTGGGGCAGCAGGCCTCCAACAGCAATAGCCTGGTTGACCAGGCAAGCACCAGAGTAGTGAAACTCTCGGAACTCTTTAAAGATACTATGCTCATAAAGTGGGAGGTAGTATGACATTGCTATGCCTCTTAACCCTTTCAGGGTTGAGAGGTCCTCTCCTAAACTTGTTCTGAAGATCGAAAATTTTTTTTTGGGGAAAAAAAAAAAAAATTTACTTATGGAAAGGTAGAGAATCTTTTCCTGATCATAATGATACCAAAAGTATGAAATTTGATGGAAAAACTTATGGAATTATGCTCTTGCAAAGTTAGCGGTATCGACGATGTTTACACATTGGTGATTTCGCCGACCGAGCCCTATTTTCGGCCAATTCCAGTGTACTAGTCGACAAAAATCATAACTATTTTGCTAGAACTCCATTATTATTTTTTTTTCTATCAAATGAGTACAAGAAACCACCCATTTACCAATTTGAACTATCCAATAAAGTGGTCAATTTAACAATTTTGCCAATTTCACACAAATTTCAAAAGATACCAATTTCCAAATAGGGTCCAGAATAAACAGACATTCCTGGCACTAAAATAACATTTCCTCTGTTCATTAGTCACATCCCCAGGCCCCTCTATACATTTCTTTTGCTTTCCACTGAATTTTTATCCTCGCAAAAAAAAAAAATAGAAGATTTACTGGTATGCAGACTACTGCATTAGTGTAGAAATGGTATAAATAATATCTCGTGAAAGAATATTAGACTCGCCAGCTGACGTGTATTGGACGTGTGGCATGATTTGTTTACTTTTGAACTTTGGCAAAAATCAAACATTTCTGCTACTTCGAGCTCAATTTCAAGGTACTTTTCATTGTGAAACCAATCAAAATCATCTCAATTCTGTAATGTGTCTTCCATTCTATGAAATGAAACCAGGAAAACTAGAATACAACCATAAATACCATACAAACATACAGTGCAAAGTCACTGTTTTAAACCATAAACACTCAATTTTTTTTTATCATTTCGCACTGTATGCTGCAGGATTTTTTTTATGCTGTGCACACTGACCACAGACCCATTCTTTCATATGTAGGCCTACCAGCTTTCTCTCAGATTTGAAGGCACTAGAATTTAGGCGCACTAGTACATCAATAACCCTGGTGCGCAAGCCATACTAGTACGTAGTTAACCCTGAAAGGGTTAATTGTGGCATATCCAGAATTTTATTTATATTTAATCTTTTGAGAGAAGTTGTAGAGGTTGGTGGACAAATTTGAGGGTACATAAAAGAAAAAATGAGTGAATACAGTCTCTCCTCGGTTAACGGCGAAGTTCTGTTCCTAAGTAGGTTGGAGCATACTATGTATAATGGTAGTGGGTTTGTGTCAACCATCTTTGATATTGTATTATGTCACCTTTGCACCATTTATAATATTTCTGGTACATTGTTAAATATTTATACAGTAGTGTAGTATATTGTAATAAACAATAGGGGAAATCAAATAAAACATTACTTAGGTATGCATGCTGGTCAGAGCTGGTTGCAAGTCCAAGCAATCATTAAACGAGTATGTCAAGTCAGGAAACTATAGGAAAGAGCAAGGTGACGAGGATAAAATTTAGGTAATGTAAGACTGGATATCAGATTTGAAGGAAGGAGTATGGAGGAAGTGAATGTCTTCAAATATTTGGGAGTAGACAGTCAGCAGATGGGTCTATGAAAGATGAGGTAAACCATAGAATTGACAAGGTAAGGGGAAAAGTAGTGCACCGAGGCATTTGTGGAGACGAGAACATTATCCATGGAAGCAGAGGGAAATGTATGAAAGTAGTGGTACCAATTCTCATATGGGTGTGAAGCATAGGTAATGAATGTTGCAACAAGAAGGCTGGAGGCAGCTGAGATGTGTCAGCTATGTGTGGTGTGAATATGATCAAGAATCTTTAGCTTGGAGATTAGGAGGTACAGGATTTCTAAAAGTATTATCCAGAGGGCTGAAGAGGGGTCGTTGAGGTGGTTCAGACATTTCAAGATGGAACAAAATAGAACGAGGGTGTATGAATCTGTAGAAGGAAGGTAGGGTAGGGTAAGGTAGGGGTCATCCTAGGAAAGTTTAGGAGGTTTAGTGTGAGAGGGTCTTAAGACTTCTAGGAAGCTCGCATGAATGTGTTAGGTAGAACCCGCCGTATAAGTGGGGCCCTACTGTATTCACATTGTGAAATTAGAAAAGGTTACAGTTATAGGGAAAATGGCTAAAGTGGACAAACCAACCACTGTCCATGGGTGAAAGTGGCACTTATGCAAGATGTAAGGACTGGAATAGGATACAAAAATTAAACTTTCCAAAATACCTACATATAGTAAAACATCAATGGACAATGAAAGAACATTATGCCTGGAATCATTCATAAGCATCAAAAACATTTGCAACTGCATAATAAATATAAATACCACCAATGTTATTTATGCCCTAATGCCTAACTGTTAAGACTTTCATTGGTGTGTGCCTTGTTGACTATCACCATTCCAATTTTTTTTCCTTTTGAAAAGATGCATACCTATGTATAGATATGCAGTTATATGGAACCTTCATTTAAAACTTGTCCAGTGGCCAGTCTAGACATCTTGCTCCCAGAGCCTGACCTGGGGCAAAACTTTAGTCAACTGCCTGGTCAACAAGGCTGTTATTGTTGCCCCCCCCCCTCCCTCCACATCCATCACAGCCTGGCTGATTTGGTACTTAGCAGAGGTAATGATTTTCCAAGATTTCTATATTCATTCTAACACTATATCCAATATCTACTGGTAGAAAAGCTAATAGTCCCAGCCCACAGATTTTGAAAGTGCTCTTACTATGCCCAGGATGCCTCTGCTTTTCACTGGGTTTTTACATTTCCATATCTCTCCTTCCAGTATGGGGTTACAGTAATGTCTAGGTTTAAGACTAGGCCCTCAAGTACTGTCCACATGTATCCAGAAGAGTACCTATTCAGGATCTGAGGCATTCCTAGTAGTTCAAATGTTTTATTGGCACTGCAGGAAGTAAATCCATTCCAGCTCTAATAGTGTGTTGAACTGAACTATCAACACCGAGCAGTAGCATAGGCGGGAGAGCACAAGTGGTTTCCCTGGTTTGGAAGGGAAAATGGATCTGATTTTATAAAGCACACTGTAAATAGTCTTCAAAAAAGGTTCCACTCAACAGCATATACACCTCCTTACCCTCACTGCTGGAATTTTCTACCATTATATGAATTGGCATCATTTACGGAAACCTGTCTAACACGAGAAAAACAAAGATACAATACTCTAAGTATCTTAAAGCAAATTCCTCAACATTTCTATTAAAATAATCAAGTGACTTAACAGTCATGAACATATTAGATGCAAAAAATTTAAAGTTTTAATTATGGTATGAAAACTAACCTCATTAGTTTCCTTTTTATATAACTTTAGTGTAGGGAATGACTGAATTTTCGTGTGCTCCAGCTCATTCGCAGTTGCATCCATTTTGCCAATAACAATAGTTTCGTGGTCTTTGTATCTCTCACCCAGCTGATCATAGATAGGAGCCAGCTGCTTGCAGTGACCACACCATGGTGCATAGAACTCTACCAGGACATCTTTCTCCTTATTGAAAGCTACTTCATCAAAGTTAGATGCTACCAGAACCTGTTAATATAATGTAACTGATAATTAACAATGAATTTATTATAATGAAGGATAAAGTTAAAATTATTTTTTCTAGTTGTGAACTTAGTTTTTCTAAGCTGCAAGAAATGTGCTCGACTTTAAATTAAAAAAAATATCTTGCATAAGAACATTACAGAGGGTTGTGTACTTTTCAGCTAAAATTTGATAAAAGGTAAACTATTATGTAACAGAGTAACTTGGCACCTTTGTGGTAGCTTCATCAATTTTAAATTACAAAATTCTAATATACAAAACATTTGGTACATAACCATCTCATGGGGGAGAAAGGACCAGGCCTAGTGACTAACTTGGCACCCATACTTTTTACTGAATCTTTGTAGATGAATGGTTCAGAGAACCAACACATCGATAAATTACACATGTGCAACTCTTGGGTATCTTTATTGAAGAAACGTATCGCCACAGTGGCTTCAGTCCATTGTATGGACTGATGAAGCCACTGTGCGGCAATATGTTTCTTCAATAAAGATACCCAAGAGTTGCACATGTGTAATTTATCATACTGAATCTTCCCTCCCCTCCTGGTGTTTAGCTACCATACAGTATTACACTATGCAAATTAACTTTTTACTCTAATAAGGTGTGGTATTTCCTGAAAGAGGATGCCCACCAAAATGAAGTTGAAAAATCAACTATATACCATGCAAAACACTTTTCCCTACAGGGTGGGACAAGGACAAGGCAAGTGTTGACTTTTCCCTATACGAAGCATGTGCTTGCAGAAGATTCATTTCTGCTCTTATATGGTTTACAAGCCTGCCCTCTGCAGCCATTCATATTTGGCTCCATAAGCTCTTTTCCTTTCCTAAAATTGGCTCAGTACTGATATAACTGTCATATGGCAATCTAGGCCCGACAATCCTTGGAATGCTCTTTCCGTTAGATGGCTATACACCTCTGATCTCCTCACCCTACGACCTCTAGACATCCTAGTTTGCCTAAATGCTACTATTCTGGCCCTGTATATTAAACCAATGGGAATCTATCTTTCACTGGCATTCAAGAATATAGCTTATCAAACCCCCAATAGACCATAACATTTTATAAATCTCACAGCTCACTATCTGCTGTTTAGAATCCCTATTTCCTACACATGAAAGCTATGCAACTTTAAGCCAAAAATACTTTACACCACTAAGTTTTATTTACAAAATTTACATCTAATATTACCATTTGTACTAATGTCATTGTTTAGAACACTAATCTTCTGGTGTTCTATTGCCATGAAGTACCACCCTTTCCCTGACATACCTGCTGTAGCATAAAACTTATTTACATAGAAGAAACATGAATTTGCCAGACCAAAACTAAAGGATTTTAACTTAGCCAAGTTATATTACTGGGCTATGTTCAACCAGATGGGGGTCTTACAATGCCAAGGGAAAGAATGAGTAGCAATTAAGTTTGATCTAAGTAATGAGATTATATCATTTCTGGCATCTGCCAAGTTTATTAGTGCTGCATAAGGTATATGCAGAAAGTCATGCCCAGTTTCCTCTGGCACCCACACTGGGTAAATTGTCAAACCCACTTAACAGATCAAATGGCATGGCAATTTAAATTTGAATTCTTATGCACTTATTTATTGAACCAGTGAAACTGCATTAAAGATTACCGTACAATTTGTATAGCTTTACACCAGGGAAAAATAAAATTTGAACTTGCTTATTTTAAACTGACCTTACAAGAACAGTCAAAGTAAAATATTTAGAAATTAGAAAATTTAAAATTTTAAGCTGATATACATAACCACTACAATACTATTTAACTTCTGGTGGAAGAAAAGTCACATGGAAATTAAACCATTACATTTGAATGGCTTAAACAGTATATATTTTACCACATTCATCAAAACAGATTTTTACCAACTAGCACACTGTACAGTCAGGATCATCAGCATTAACCAAACTTAATAGGCAAAACTCAATTTCCTGCAGCAAAGTGCAAGTGGACAAACGCCTACAGATAGCCCTCTCAAAACAGAACACTAAACTTTCATATTCCAAAATTAGAACACTAGACTAGCCTGTGTCAATGCAACTAAACTTTACAAAAATTTAATTTGGGTCGATTCCCACTCGGAAAATTGTCTCCTGTGCCGTTAGAAACTCCTGGGCGAGGATTGAAAAGGGGCAATATTTTAGGGGGTGATAGAGCTGCCAGGTTGTGAAGGTGGTAGGAGCCACAATACAAAATACAACTGGCAATAAGTGATGGTGGAGAATGGTGTTAGGTGGACTGCTGGTAGGTGATTAAGATGTTGGCATTAGGTTAACAAGCAACCAAATCTACAATGTAAGGTATCAAGAATTTTTTCTAGACAAATATTTATAGGCTCTATACAACTTTCTAACCCTATTTTTTACATTACATTGGATATAACAGTGGTACACAATACAAAGTTAGATTAGACATGTGTAACATCTGGGTATCTTATTTTGTGGTTTTGTTGACTAGTGGCTTTACTAATACTATAAGATGAATAAACAGAAGACTGAAGAGGTAGATGAGGTAATTAATCCCTAAGCAGGCGTTCCATTACTTCAGTCCTGGAGTCTAAGTGAAGCACAGGCAAGAAGACACTTGTATAGCAATTCCTATATTGAACCGAAAGCCACCAATTTTTCAAACCTTTACAAAATAAAAATTGCCAGAAGTTCTACATGTATAATTCAACATACCCAATAAAATTCTTTTAACAGTTTCCAGACAACTTTTGTCAAGTCTGAAAGCCATTAAATTTAAGTCTTAAAGTGAGGTTTCTAACTCCATTCTTATTTTAGGTACAATATCAAATCTACGAGAACTTCATAGAAAGTTCGTATTAACTCACTTTGACAGGCTCCTTGTCCCAATCGTCAGTAAGTTCTTGAGACAGAAGATGTTGCTTCAACTTTCCATCCAAGTAGCTCTGTACAAAGCTAACTAATGCACTCTCACTCAGATCATACGTTTCTGGCTTGTACTTTGCCATATCTTCTTCCAACTTTATGATGCGAAGGCCTGGAACCTAAGTCACATTAAGAGTTAAAACTGAATTTCAAGGAGCTGCTCATTTCAAGCATGTTAATCATTTCAGATTTTCCAGAGGCTCTGTGAATGTATAATAGTACGTATTGCTTAAAAACGAGAAATTTTAATTAAAAATACTCTAATGTCAGCTTTCTTTGCAATATATGCAAATTGAATTTATAATTAAATTTAATAAAGGAACCAAAAAATAATTACCTCTTCCTTCTTCATTCCAAAGAACTCCAAGATGCGAGAGTGGTCCTCCTCATCAGTGTTTATCGTTACAAACAAAACTTGTCCCTTGAAACCTTTAGCAGCACCCTTGCACGCTTCCAAGTGCGTGTCATAGTGACCAGCCTCCTTTGACAAGAAAACTAGAAGATGGGATTTTATTTCACCTCCAAAGATCTTTGAAGCAGTCTCATGGTTGAAGTCTACAACTAAAGGCAATGAATTTGCTGCTACAAACTTTGTCAACTCTGCTTCTGTTACCTCTCCTTCAAAAACATTCTTTCCTTCATCAAAGTCCTTAAACAAAATCACACCATCACCTTCCAATCCATATTCTGAGAAAAGCTTTGTTTCAGATGTAATACCAAATGGAAAGTCATCAGTGGCAGATGCAGCAGACAAGAACTCCTTAGCAGGAGTAGATTCCTGATCCTTAAAGAAACCAATGATTACCACTGGTTTTTCAGCAATAAATGCCTTGGCATCTTCCACAGATTCAAGCGTCTTTGCAGGAGGACCAGTCTTCTTCAAAAGCCAATTAACGATGTCGTCAGCATGGCGACCACCATTGTATTCAATGGGTTTGCCAGAGCGGAAAAATTTGAGGGTGGGATAGCCACGGACACCATGTTCTTCAGCAAGTTCAGTTTCTTCTGTTGCATCTACCTTTGCTAATTTAATAGCAGATTCTTGTTCTGTTAGTTTTGCTGCAGCTTTCACATATTCAGGAGCAAGGGCTTTGCAGTGACCACACCATGGGGCATCTGCAATTAAGTTTTTTGTTTATTAATACATAATCCAGCTAGCATTTAACAAGCAACCAAATACCATAATTTATACCCCAAACAAATTTAAAAAACCTTAAACTATGTAGTTCAGTAAATACTTTAGAAGGTACTGGCACTACTTGTGGGTAAAGGATTGCATACCAATAAACCTAAATACTATACAGAAGTAAATTTTAAAGTCTAAAAACCATGTTAAAACTACATACAATCTATATTTAATAGGATATACTCAGGAGGGCAGTCAAGATGACTTTCCACCTGATCTAATCATCCAGGAACATTAAAGATTGCCATCCCATGTGTGGCCAGAACAGACTACTGAATAGTTAAATGACAAGCTTCATGATTATGATTCTGAAAGACAAAATGACCTGAAGTCACAAAGATTGGCAACAAACTTTTGGAAATGCAGCAGTGCAGCTGTCATAAAGAGGATGGGGAAACCAAGAGCTGAAATACTGGAAATGCTTAAAAATTGTATTCAAACAGTCCCAAAATTTATAGCAAATGATTAGAACATAGAATATTAATCAAGTATGGTATTGTGGGTGACATGACAAGCACATTGCCCAGGGTCATTATTTGGCATAATGAATTACAAGAACATTAATAGGCAAAATTAATAAAAACAGAGCATGAATGAAAAACAGTAATGAACAGTATAAAGTTAAAATTAACAATTTAATAGGATTAATTGGTCAAGTCAAGAGACATCCCTGAACTCTCCGCAGGAACCCTACAGGTAGGAAGGAAAAGTACATAGTTCAATATTTGACAAGTGCTTGCACAGTACATATATAGTATACACACATTTAACACCTGGCAATAGATATACAATATGCAAAAAGGGATTTTTTTTTTTTATTAACACACTGGCCGATTCCCACCAAGGCAGGGTGGCCCGAAAAAGAAAAACTTTCACCATCATTCACTCCATCACTGTCTTGCCAGAAGGGTGCTTTACACTACAGTTTTTAAACTGCAACATTAACACCCCTCCTTCAGAGTGCAGGCACTGTACTTCCCATCTCCAGGACACAAGTCCGGCCTGCCGGTTTCCCTGAATCCCTTCATAAATGTTACTTTGCTCACACTCCAACAGCACGTCAAGTATTAAAAACCATTAGTCTCCATTCGCTCCTATCAAACACGCTCACGCATGCCCGCTGGAAGTCCAAGCCCCTCCCACACAAAACCTCCTTTACCCCCTCCCTCCAACCTTTCCTAGGCTGACCCTTACCCCACCTACCTTCCACTACAGACTGATACACCAAGTCATTGTTTCGCTCCATTCTCTCTACATGTCCGAACCACCTCAACCCTTCCTCAGCCCTCTGGACAACAGTTTTGGCAATCCCGCACCTCGTCCTAACTTCCAAACTACGAATTCTCTGCATTACATTCACACCACACATTGCCCTCAGACATGACATCTCCACTGCCTCCAGCCTTCTCCTTGCTGCAACATTCATCACCCATGCTTCACACCCATATAAGAGCGTTGGTAAAACTATACTCTCATACATTCCCTTCTTTGCCTTCAAAGACAAAGTTCTTTGTCTCCACACACTCCTAAGTGCACCGCTCATCCTTTTCCCCTCATCAGTTCTGTGATTCACCTCCTTTTTCATAGATCCATCCGCTGACACGTCCACTCCCAAATATCTGAATACATTCACCTCCTCCATACTCTCCCTCCAATCTGATATCCAATCTTTCATCACCATAACCTTACTCTTCCCTGTATTCACTTTTAATTTTCTTCTTTTACATACCCTACCAATATCAGTAAAAAAAAATCCCATTAAATTAGTAATTTCAAACAACTTTCCTAAATTTCACACTGACTAGCACTAGTCCTGCTTTCCTTGCATGGTACCTTTTAAATCAGTATAATGCAGCATATTTATATATAGTAAAAATTCAGTGAATGAATGGCACAAAGTACATATATGGTGAGAAAAAAAAAAAGTGGGATTTAGACTTCACTGGAATTGTGCATTTCTTTAGCACTACATACAAACAATTAAGTACATATAAAAGTAAGCCAACAAGTGACAAAATCCAATAATAAAAGAAGTCCACATGTTCTCAGACGTTTAGGTAATAACACTAATTTTTCATCAGTCTGAAATGCAAACTAAAGTCTGTAGTATGGGTGTGCCAAAATATTGGCAGGCATCTGCTAATTTTCATGGTAGCAGCAGAGGCCTTAGCCTGAGTATCTATTGGCAAAAATTTTTAGTCCCATCCCTAGAGTGCAGCACACAAGATACAAAAACAGATTGTTCCTTGCATGCAGGTGACCCTGGGCGACTTCCTAAGCCTTGTTTGTTAAAGAATTCATCAAGATGCTGCTCCAAATCATCTATGCCCTACCTGGAGGGTGTCCCATGGGTCAATGTCCACCATGGCCCAGTCCATGACCAGGTTCTGGTGTAAACCATATTAAATAGTTAATGGTGAAAGTAAAAATTATGGTAACTTCACTGCCTTTTGCATCATCTAGCTGGTTATCAAACTGTCATTTCTTAATATAAGTGCAAAAATGAGCATAAAAAGAATCGGGCACTTACCCCTACATTATGCAACTAAATTTACAAATTTCATATTTATGCTTTATACAGAAGTAGTTAGACCCAAGCACATCAAATTAAATTGGAAATTTGTATTACAGGTACAGTGGACCCTCAAATTTCATAATCCGTTCCAGAGTGTAACGGAAGTTGAAATTTACGAATGGCAAAACCATTTTCCCCATAAGAAATAATTTAAATCCAATTAATCCATTCCAGACACCCAAAACTATTAACCCTTTCAGGGTTGGCAGGCCCTCTCCTAAACTTGTTCTCAGGGTTGGAAATTTAAAGAAAAAAATTCGTATGTAGGCCTACCAGCTTACGCTAAATTTGAAGGCGCTAGAATTTATGCGTACCAGTACGGCACCAATCCTGGCATGCAAGCCGTACTAGTACGGCACCAACCCTGAAAGGGTTAAACTTTTTTTTACTCTATAGATTTACACAGAAAACAATGAGACCAAGTACAGTATGTATAAAACTTGAATAACTTCACACTTATCTTCACTGAAGGCTTCTTGGTGTATGGAAGACAGGAGGAGGAGAGGATGGAGAAGTTACATTATTGTTTGGAAGGGAAATCCCCTTTCATAAAGATTTTAGGTACCAAGTCCTTATCCAGGGTTACTTCCCTGTTTTTAATGCCACAAGGATTAGCTCGAGTCACTGGACCCGTTGCACAAAACTGTCCAGAGAGCTCTTGCAGCTCCACCCTCACTACCGCTACCACCCTCTACCAAAGGGCTGGCACTAGAAGCTCTTTGGGACCATTGTGGCTTATTTAGAAGTTGCAAGCACCAAAAAGAATTGAATATTACAAAATGTATTGTATGAACACGTGGAGTGATGGTCACTTGCCAATAAACAATGCCACACTGACTGGTAGCAGTGTGTGGGGTGCCTCTGGGGCACACGCTGGAAGCCACTCGTACACTTTCTGGATGAGAGACAAATGACGAGCCAAATTATGAACCATATGGCTATATTTTGACGAAAAAAAGTTGAAAGCTGAAACTTACGAAGCACAAGCCTTATGAAACTAGGGTCCACTGTACAACAGATTTTCCAGCACCCTTGGTTCCTAAGCAATGCCAGAATATTTACTTTTAGATCAACTACAGTCACATAACTGAACAACACTTCCAGTACATCATGGACTCTAGAAATTAACATTAAAAAAGTACAAATGAAACAGGTTTATTACTGTACTTAAAAAGAATGTTGCAGTACTACCACTCCTAGTGGTAAATTTTAGAATTTTACTGGAACTGTAGGGCTAGTCACAGGTCTGGAAAGTTGAGAGTTGTCAGGATTACCATTTCATAGTTAACCATTTCATCATTTATTAGTGAAGAAAGGAGGAGATCTGGGTAAGTTGAAGCCACAAGATTTTCAGATGAATGTCTACTGCTATGACATTCTTTGCTATCTTTTTAAATGCTTCATCATGGTAAAGTTGTGTTGTGCACTCTGACTTCACTAATCTTTTCATGCATCAAACAAAAATTAAATTAGCTATTATCACAAATGAACATTTTGTAGCACTAATTCACCTGACAACCATAAACTTAATAGTTACAGGCAATGAGATATTAGCCTTAGCCAGGGTTAAATGTTAAAATACCCTAAAATCAAGGCATCACTACCAGCAATGTAAACAAGATAAGCAAGTGTGTAGTACAAATCATGTGGGGCTGCCCAGTAAACTAGTCTGGCAAAAAACTAAGGTATTAATTTTGTTTGAACTAAAAAAGGTGCCAAACCATCTGAAAACTGTTCCTGTACTATGAGAGCAGTTAATTTATACAAAAACCAACATTTTTAATTCCATTTGTAAATACAGTATACATACCTATTTTGAAAAGTTTTTAAAACTACAGTACTGAGTACAGTACTAGGTTCATCCCAGTCTGCATAAAAAACAAAAGGCAAAGGGAGAGGCAGCAGGAAAATTTCATTTTCAGATTTAATCATTAATTCTTTAGTTACCAATTTTTAGTAAATTTAGAAATTTAGCAATAGAAATTTTAAATGTACATTATGAATTCTGCACAAAAGTTAAAAACTATCACAGTAATTAAAAAGAATAAAGCAATGAACCCAAGCATGGGTAGGGGGCTCAAAGGAGATGTGAACATTCAAACAAATTTGAGCCAAAAGATGGCAGCATGTACTGAACTGAAATTTCACCCCTTCTAGGCATTTTAGCACATCCATATGCTCCAGTTATTTGGCAGTCAGCGAAATCACATCTGCTGCCAGATGATTCCATGGACTTTCTCTGAAAGTGAAATCTTTCCAGTGAAAAGATGTTTTCTCAAGGTCTAAGTAGTGCCTCAGAACTTAAAAAAAATATTGGCTTCAAAGATTCTTGTATGCCAAAGTATACAGATCAATGTTCATCAAGCACTGAAACCTGCACTCTTGGCCATTCAGTATAAACCTTGACTAAGCATTAATGGTAGAAACTGTCCATGATTTACAGGAGCATTGCCTTTAACAATAATTTTTATGGTTAGTAACAATCTGAGGGTCCCAACTCGCCAGAAGCCTGCTTACCAGGTGTGCAGCAAACTATAAAGTTTTACAGCAGGCTCAACTCCAATAGAGGCAGGGAAAATTTGCAAATATCACAACTACACAAAGTATAGAATGCCTCAGTGGAAAACCAAATCTAGTGGATAGGCTCCAGCACAAGCAGCAGGAAGATGCCGAGAAGTAGGCCTGGGCAGCCATACTAAATTCTGGAGTGGCATACATTTCGAGCACGAGTCGCTAATCCACTCCCCAGGTGCAGAAAGCAACTAAGATGCTATACCCAGTGCCTGCAGTGCATCAGTTTTGAGCAGTTTCAGATGTATGGCAGTTGAGGGCCATCCCCAGATCATTGGAAACAGACTAACAAGCAGGATAAACTGGTAAAATGGACTGCCAATTTCTGGCAAAAATCCAGCTAAAAATGGCAATGGCCACCTGTTGACTAAGGCCTTCTCTGGGGTTGGATACCAAGCAATATACCCTGTCATCCATATAAGGAGGCACCCCTTACAACATTGGGGACAACCACCATCATACCATTACCATGATAAAGCAAGATTCACAAAATATTTCACCTACAAGAAAAGTTGTGATATTTATAGAGTACCAACTGTAGGTCACTTGGCACTTTTGGAAATTAAATTACATACAGTACCTATCACAACTGTCAGACACTGCATCATGGGATCTTGATACAAAGAATTCAAACTTGTCCAACCTTTGGACGAAGACCAACTTAGACTAGTGGGTGGTACCACTATGACCCCCCCCCACCTCCTGCTTCGCCTCACCGGACTACAGTATACAAGCCACGTCTATGGCCCTATGCTGCACATTCTACAAGAGTGATGGACTGAACACCGACTCCAGGCCAAGGGACTGATTACCTCAAACTACTACTCTCCTTGCACCTTTCTACTTTGCACTGGATTGATGAAGCCACTGTGTGGCAAAACGTTTCCTAAAAGATTCCCATATGTTGCAGAAGTGTCTCAATCACCAACTATCAGGACAAGAGCACAGGAATGTGTGGCACTCACAGTGAACACAGCAGAGCAAATGTCTTTCTTGCTTTGCCCCCTATCAGTAACTACCTTCATCCATGAATACAAACAGTAATGTAAACCATCCCTCAATGAATTACTTTTTCTAAGGTTAAGTAATTCACACGTTTTAACTTCAGTAAAAGAATTTACTTCTGTGCACTTCTGAATATATAGTATACATTTAATTACTATAATACAGTGGAACCTCTGCTTACGAATGCCCCACCATGTGAATTTTTCAGGATACGAAGTCACTCAATTTTTTGCTTCTGGATATGAACGATATTTCAGGATGCGAACTCTCCCCACAAGGGAGGTTCCTTTGTGAGGGGCTCTTTATCAAGGGAACTGGATCTGTGCTCCACTTGCCTAAATTAATAATTACTATTATTATACATACATACTAATAATAATACACTGCAGCAAGCCTGTTGTCCCATACTTGGCAGGTCCTTCTCAAAGCCAGCCCACTAACAGAATAAACACTACCAAAGCAATAAGCTTTAATAATTCTATTTACTCGCGTGCAAGTCCCACTCAAATCCAACCCCCTCTCACTCGTGTATTTATCCAACCTAAATTTGAAACTACAAGGTTTTAACTTCGATAGAACGTTGGGTAGCTTTAAGAAATTGGACAAACATACGAGTGGGAGGGGCTGGGTATGATTGGTGTCGTGGGTACTTAACATAAGAGGAGGAACACTGCAGTAGGCAGGACCTTCACAGATCCAGCCCACTAACAAAATAAACGTGGAAATATAAACACATGCAGTATAATGTGATTGACAACCTTTTGCCCATGTAATGGGCTTTATCAAGTCAAACAGATCTACCTGGGTAGATCTGTTTGACTTGATAAAGCCCATTACATGGGCAAAACATATTTCCATGGGCTGGGACATTTACCATCTAGAGCACATCTGGCACTTGGTATTCTATGACTAGTATGAATAAACTAACAAGTAAAAACATTTACGAAAGTTAAAATTCAAAGACAATAGACATTGGTGCAAGGAACTTGGGTAAGAATGACCTGCAAAATATTAAGCTAAAAGTGGGAGATGGGAAAAAAATGACATTACACTGCATCCACACTTTCCTAAAAAAAAATTTGAAGAAATCAAATTAAATTACCATATTTTTTTTGTAACATTGTATGCAGCCAGTCATACAATGTTATATGTTACAATCCTGTCAAGGTCAACAATAGCACAAATCAATTTAAGGATGAAGCAAAGGAGTAAAATTCACTAAGCAAAACAGGAAAGTGACTTGTGCATTGTTGCACAAACTCAATACAGCAATTAGTTTGCCTTTATATAGATAAAGTTTCATAATGAATACAATCAGTTTTGCAATTTAAATTTTAACATTGTACAGTAATAGGAATACAGAAAAAAAAACTAACCCTGAAAGTGCTGCAGGGCTAAAAATTAAGAAGCTATATGATCCACTAGTTTTTGAAGACTTCTGCAATTGGAGATTGTTCTTAGCAGGCTGGGATTTTTTTTTATCAATAACACACAGAGTGCCTGCACTCTGAAGGAGGGGTGTTAATGTTGCAGTTTAAAAACTGTAGTGTAAAGCACCCTTCTGGCAAGACAGTGATGGAGTGAATGATGGTGAAAGTTTTTCTTTTTCGGGCCACCCTGCCTTGGTGGGAATTGGCCAGTGTGAAAAAATATAACACATCTACTGCACACCCAATCCACACTGTATAGGCCACTCGTGCATGTCATGCCAAATGTGAAAACAGGCATGATGTGATCTTTCTTCACCAGCACTGCCAAGACATTCTTTACATTGGCACCAAGGGTTAAAATTATTGTACTTTACAAAACTAAAGTAGAGTTGCCAATAGGCAAAATTCCACCTTCCCCATCTCCTTTATTTAAGCTTAATCTGATGTCCCCCCCCCCCTCCCCACCCACCCAACCTTCATCAAATCACAGAATAGCATTCTGGAATTGTATACAACCTCTTCACACTTAGCGACATACTCTTTTACCGACAACGGGCTCTGACCAGCATGCATGCCTAAATAATGTGCATTAAGAGCTAATTTCCTCTATTCTGTTTATTACAAACACCGATCTCTGGCTGAAGGAGACTTGAACCTACGTACCTTGGAACAAGGTATGCAATGCTTTACCATCCGTACCACACTGGACCAATACTTTGGTGCCCAGTTCACCCTAGACATTTTGATCCAAGGCAGCCAGCTTTCAGGCAGGAGGCCTACAGCTTTTCATCTTATCCCCTGCATGCATTGACCAACTAGAGATTTTAATGCTAGGAATTCACAAGAACAGGCAAAATAGTATTCACAAACCCTGATCTCTGGCCGAAGGAGACTTGAGCCTTGCAACAAAGTACGCAGTGCTTTACCATCCGTACCACACTGGACCAATACCTCGGTACCCAGCTCACACTAGACTGATCCAAGGCGGCTAACTTTCAGGCAGGGGATGAGATGGAAAGCTGTAAGCCTTCTGCCTGAAAGCTGGCTGCCTAGGATCAAAATGTCTAGGGTGAGCTGGGCGACAAGGTATTGGTCCAGTGTGGTACGGATGGTAAAGCACTGCGTACCTTGTTCCAAAGTTCGTAGGTTCGAGTCTCCTTCGGCCAGAGATCAGTGTTTGTGAATATTTTGCCTGTTCTTGCGAATTCCTAGCTCTGTTTATTACAACATATGGTACACTAGTGTATAAACATTTAAAAATATACTAAAAATGTTATAAATGGTGCACAGATGACATTAAAAATATCAAAGATGGCTGACAAACCCACTACCATTATAGAATGTTCCTGCTCGGCAACATTTACAGATGTGGTCTTGGAAATGGAACTGTCAACCCTTAAACTGTCCAAACGTAGATCTACGTTTTTTCAACATATGAAAGTATGTAAAAAAGTTTTTTTTTTTAAATTTGAAAACGTGTAAAAAAACTGATGTACTTTTTGCTATAGTATTTGAAAATATATAGAAAAAACGTAGATCTACTTTTGGAGCACTACGCATATGAACGTAGATCTGCTTGGACAGTTTAACCCTTTGAGGGTCCGTCCCGTAGATCTACGGCTTTACGTTCAGGGTCCAAACTGTAGATCTACGTCATGAGCTCAGCTCACTCTGATAAACTGAGTGGTACATTTGGGCCTAGATATGAGAGAATACATCTATGTGGTATGTGTGCACCACATAAAACAGATCCTGCAGCACGTTGTGTATGAGAAAAAAACAAATCATGATTTTTCGATTAAAACAGCAACTTTGCAGTGTTTTTTCATATGTTTTTTATAGTTTTATTTGTGATTTCTTTGTCTCATTTGATAGAATGGAAGACATATTACAGAAATAGATGATTTTGATTGGTTTTAGCACTGGAAATTACTTTAAACTGAGCTCAAAGTAGCAGAAATGTTAAATTTTTGCCGATATTCAAGAGTAAACAAACGACCTCACACGTCTACTACACACCAGCTGGTGGGTCTAATATGCATTCACAAATATGGTGATATTTATACAATTATTACAATATTGCATAACAGTAAATCTTCTATTTTTTGGTGTGAATAAAAATTCATTATGTGAATAAAAAATCAAAATGGAATTTCTTTGTAAAGCCTCAAAACATAACTAATGAACAGAGGAAATGTTAGTTTAGTTCCAGGAATACCTACATTGTTTATTCTGGACCCTATTTTGAAATTGGAATATTTTGAACTTTGTGTTAAATTAGCCAAATTAACAATTTCCGATCACTTTAATTTGTAGTTGAAACGGTTGACTTGGCGATTTCTTGTGCTCAATCGATAGAATAGAAGTAATACTAGTGAAATAGCTAAGAATTTGGTTGACTTTAATAATGTAATTGGCCTAAAATGGGAGTCAAAGTCGGCAAAATCGCCAATTCGTAAATATTGCTGACACATCAAAATTCGCGAGAGGATAATTTCGTCAATTTTCCATCAAATTTCGTACTTTTTGTTTTATTACCTTCACAAAAAGATTCTCTACCATTTCATAAAAAAAAATGACTTTTTAAAATTCTTGGACACTGGGGCACCACTTCAGATTTGGGCCTTGGACCTTGAAGGGGTTAAGGGTTAAATGAGGAGAGGATGTATAAATGGTAGCATTGGTGGAATTCAGCAAAAACAGTGAAGTATATCAAATATATATCCAGCAGATGCAGCCCTAACGTACCTATATTTTTTCCATTCAATAATACAAGCTTTACATGCTCTTTCCCTGCATCTGGAGTTTACCTGGAGAGTGTTCCGGGGGTCAACGCCCCCGCGGCCCGGTCTGTGACCAGGCCTCCTGGTGGATCAGAGCCTGATCAACCAGGCTGTTGCTGCTGGCTGCACGCAAACCAACATACGAGCCACAGCCCGGCTGGTCAGGAACCGACTTTAGGTGCTTGTCCAGTGCCAGCTTGAAGACTGCCAGGGGTCTGTTGGTAATCCCCCTTATGTATGCTGGGAGGCAGTTGAACAGTCTCGGGGCCCCTGACACTTATTGTATGGTCTCTTAACATGCTAGTGACACCCCTGCTTTTCATTGGGGGGATGTTGCATCGTCTGCCAAGTCTTTTGCTTTCGTAGCGAGTGATTTTCGTGTGAAAGTTCGGTACTAGTCCCTCTAGGATTTTCCAGGTGTATATAATCGTGCATCTCTCCCGCCTGCGTTCCAGGGAATACAGGTTTAGGGACCTCAAGCGCTCCCAGTAATTGAGGCGTTTTATCTCCGTTATGCGCGCCGTGAAGGTTCTCTGTACATTTTCTAGGTCAGCAATTTCACCTGCCTTGAAAGGTGCTGTTAGTGTGCAGCAATATTCCAGCCTAGATAGAACAAGTGACCTGAAGAGTGTCATCATGGGCTTGGCCTCCCTATACTGATTAACAATAAGGCCAATCTTAAATACAGCAAGCCTTCAATTCAAGATTCAGGGAAGGGTTGGGAGTAGGTAGCAAGTAAGATGTACCTGAGGGAGGCAAGACTTGCCATGATCATTACAATGGAAAAGTCTAAACAGACCGTCCATCTTTTCCAAGTTAATTGACCCAGCAGATTGTCCCCTATTTGCGAAGTCCATCAGAGGGTTTACTGTACACACAAACATGCCCAATATACAACTTAACCCAAAAACCTTCAAAAATATTAAAGAAAATTTTACATTATTCAAAATATTTGGAAAGTACTATCCCACTTTAGCATGTAAGATTTATACCCAGTTAACTCTGGAATTAACTGTTGCACCAAGAGATAAGTAAAATTTAAGTTTTTAAAGTACAGTGGAACCTCGTTTTTCGGCCGATTTGTTTTTAAACTTTTTTTTTGCTCTATTTCGGCCATTGAGTTGTACTCTATATCTGCGGTATTAGTTGCATTAAATCACCTCCCCTGCTGACCTTTGGCGAGTGTCCATATACTCCACACATTCATCCAAACATTTCCTTTACCCTTAAACTGTCCAAATGTAGATCTACATTCGATTTTATATTACGTAAAAAAAAAAGGTAGATCTACGTTCGGAATGCTACGCATGCAAACGCAGATCTACGTTTGGGCAGTTTAAGGGCTAAAATCCATTGTTTTTCGTGGTTTTTATTCAGTACAACTGAAATGTCACCATGGGCCCCAAGAAAGTTCCTAGTGAAGTTCCTTTGGTAAAGAAAGTGAGAAACATGATGGAATTTAAGAAGGAAACACATCAAGGAAGCTGATGTGGCGAAAGGGGTAAACCTGTTAATGAAAAACAAACAAATGAAGATGTGGAGAAGTTGTTGATCAGGGAAAAACAGTTAGCGGGAGATAGAGTTTCAGAGGCTCGTTTGTGAAAAGGCAAGGCAGTTGCATGCTGATCTCTTAAAGAAAATGCCTGGTACTAGTGATGATAGTGAATTGAAGGCCAGTAGAGGCCAATTCGAGAGATTTAAGATGTGTAGTGGCATGGGGAGGCTGCAAGTTCTGACAAACGTGCAGCTGAAAAATTTGTGCAGGAATTAATTCAAGGGGTACATACAGACTGAAGAATTCCAACCCCCAACAAGTGTTCAACTGACTAAACAGGCCTCTTTTGGAAGAAAATACCAAAGAGGCCCTACATCACACAGTAGGAAAAGGCACTGCCAGGACAAGCCTATCAAAGACAGGCTAACTTTTGTTCTGTGCTAATGCTAGTGGGGCTTTCAAAGTGAAGCCTTTACTCGTGTGTCACTGAAAATCCCAGTGTTCGCAAGAAAAAACTGTCAAGAGTAAATTGTGTGTGATGTGGAAAGCTGATCATAAGGCATGGGTCACGAGGCAACTTTTCAGTGATTGGATCCATGAAGTATTTGGCCCGAGTGTGAGAAAATACCTCCTGGAAAATAAATTACCACTCAAGTGCCTCCTGGTAATGGACAATGCTCCTGCTCGTCCTCCAAACTTGGTAGACCTATTGTCTAAAGATTTCCGTTTTTTAACAGAAGTTTCCCTCCTAACACCACTCCTCTCATCCGGTCTATTGACCAGTAGGTCATTTCTAACTTCATAAAACTACACAAAAGCAGTGTTTCAAAAGTGCTTTTAAGTGACCAAGACATTGAATTGACCCTAAGAGCTCTGGAGGAATCACTTCAATATCCTCCACTGCACAAACCTTATAGGTAAGGCTTGGCAGGGAGTGACTTCCAGGACTTTGAACTGGAGACTACTGCGGCCAGAATATCCAGAGAAAGATTTTGAAGAGTTTGAGGCTGAGGCTGACCCTGACCCTGTTGACCCTCTGCCTGTTGTGGAATTGTGGCATTGGGGAAGTCCATGGAGATGGATGCGAGTGGTGAGGATGTGGAAGATTTGGTGGAGGACCATAAGGAAGAGCTAATCACTGAAGAGCTGCAACACCAACTGGAACAGCAACAGACCACAGCTGAGGAACTTGCTTCAGAGAATAGTAGTAAAAGGAAAAAGAGGGAAGTAGGTGCCTTCATCAGTGATTAAGGACATTTGTGCAAAGTGGAATGAGGTGCAAACTTTTGTGAGAGGGGTCCAGTGACTCGAGCTGGTCCTAGTGGCATTAAAAGAAAGGAAGTAACCCCACAGAGGGACTTGTTACCTTAGGTCTTCATGGAGGGGGATTCCCCTTCCAAACAATCTGCCCTCCCTCTCCTCCCCATCTTCCATAAGCAAACAGGAGTCTTCAATAAAGGTATGTAATATAGTGATTTAAATGTTAAATTTTATTTAGTTATCGTTTTGCATATGCAAAACAATCTTTAAAAAATGTATTTTTTTGTGAATATTTTTGGGTGTCTGGAACAGATTAATTGTGTTCACCCAATTCTTATGGGAAATATTTATTCGAATTTCGGCCGTTTCGAATTGAGGCAGACCTAGAGTGGATTATGGCCGAAAAACAAGGTTCCACTTTATAAAAATTAGGCTAAATTATGACTGCCATCATGGTCAGAGTAATGGTAATTGTACAACTAAGGTTATACTGAAGCACAACACTGATGAACTATGCACAAATAACAGGTACAGCTTAGACCATTAACTAGTCACAGATTTGTGAAGTGAAGGGAGCCAGTACGTATACAGCTGTGAAAGGGGGGCAGGGACAGTAGAACAAAAGCACTATTAGTACAACAGTGGCATAGGGGGGGTAATAGTGAAAATGGTCAGAGTGGTGTTAGCAAAGCAATAAGGTATAAGAAAATAAGCACTGCAAGAGCGAATGGCCCACGAGGGTAGGACAAAAACCCAGGGGATGGGGATCTCTTAGGATAACTCACCTAGGCAGAAAAAGGAAAGGCAAAGAAAATATAGGAAAGAAAGATCGGGTCAAGTCACGGGTGTTCCGACATTCATGTAGCACTTTGACCTGACTAACTTGCGCCAGTAGGCGATTGATCTTCCTCACATGGGCCAGCAGGCCTGCTGCAGTGTTCCTAATGTTCTTATATCACAATGTAATGAGAAAGGAAAGCATCTACAAAATACCAGGACTGATTCATATTAGGAAAGTTGTGTGTAAGGGAAGCTTTACCAAGATGGCATCTATGAAGGCAAAGACCCAGTTAATAGGATTACTGATATCTAACATAACAGAAAAGAGCATTGTCTACCCTTCTAGCATTCAGACCATATTTTTGAAAGCTTCCATTATACACAACTTTTCTAATACGAATCTTGGTCCTTGTTTTGTAAGTAAATTCCCTTCTTTTTCCATTACACTCAAATGCTAAAAAAATTTTAACACTCATGACTACCTGATCTTTATCACCTCTCCTTAACACTTTCCTAAATTATATTTGACTTTTCTTAGGTTGGTTTTTGTCCTCCCTCATGGGCTATTGGCTCTCCTGCAGTGCTCCTCCTTAGACCACCTCCACTCTTACTACTACTGCAGCTAACATTCCATACTAACCATTATTTCGCAAATTACTACCTTATTACCCCTTCTACTATTGCACTACTACCAACACCTCTTACCATTATACTACTAATTCTACTACTGCCCTCCCTCCCCACCTTTAAGTTCACACTTCTGAGTGACTAGCTAATAGTCGTGCCAAAGTGAAGCATTGTAAGTTTCAGTCTCCTATGTGCGGGTTATTTAATGTACAAGGTTATATTAACTACATTTTTGTAAGAGTGCATTTTAGTAAAAATTACAAAAACCAATACTCCAATCAGCACACTATTACAATTTTAATCCATGATTTGGAAAAGTGTTTTTTTTTTAATAATCAAAACTAAAACAAGACTTGCATGAGGAACAACATGCAGTCAGCCAACCTGAAGCCACTAGGCATCTGGCAGTTCTGAGGCCTTCCAGGTTTGGTATGGCATATCCACCCTAGGCTGTATCCAGTTACCCATCCAGCCACTGGCGACCCCTAATGGTGATTAACTTACACCCAGCACACGATACTTCCTCTTGCTGATTTACCTCAGTCGGTCCTGTCTCGAGAAAGTAATAAGGTTACTTTTCACTTTTAAATACGATACTGAACTTTCAAGAGATTTACCAGCCATTTCACAAACTTCAATGTAGCTCCTACATCTCCATATTTAGATATAAATTTTAACATCTTCAAAGCTGCAAGGCCTTCAGGGATTGTCAGCTGAGGTTTTAAATCTGATCCTTCAAGGAAATACTGCCCATGAAGGCCTCTACTTAATGTCTTCATGGACTGACAAAGATTAAAAAAACTACAGGCAACATGGGGAGGGGATTATACTATTAACCAACTAATATTGCAATCTAAACCACCTAATGCTACCCCTATCCTCAATATATGCAAGAGCAGAAAATAATTACTTTTCCTGAAACCAATCTTCACCCAATACCCAGTCCAATGATCACTGCAAGTACAGGATTATCTACTTTCAACAATAATCCTGTGCACTGGTACAATTATTTGAGGATAGGTTTTATATACAACAAAAGTGATGGCATATGAAATAGCATACCCCCCACCCCCTTCCCTATCAGTGTATGGTAGCAGCAGTACTGATTTAGCCAAGTGTTGAATAAAAATCCACACTACCAACCCTCTCCTTCACCTTCCCAGTCAGTTTCTTCTACCCTACCCATTCACTCAAACCACATTATTCAAGACTCCAGCATATAATACCCCACCTGATAAAACAGTACAGTATTCTATTATCTACCAAAACATGTTAGTTCACTAATGTCATGGACTACAGGGGTTAACATTCGTCTGTTCATCTAGCAGTATACAGATACCTAGATTAGTTTGGTTGCATACCTTGAGGACCCACAAGATTCCCAATGGAAATTAACACCAGTTTCCTCCCTTGTGGCCAGGGACCAGGTGGTCACAGTCACAGGTATAACAAAGCACTTCAGTCTGAGGTCAATTACAACATTCTTCGGATCCTCGTAGCAAGCAAATGCTTGAGTTTTGTATAATTTGCTGATAAAATAAGCATGAAAATCACCTCTGAAGACAAAACTGCAGGAAGATACAAGTAAGGTTTTTCCAATGGGCAGTGAAGAAAGTGGCATTCAACAATGATCAATTACAGCTGCTTAGATACTGGAACAATGAAGTGCTCAAATGGAACAATGTATACAAAACTCAAGAGGATCATCAAATATGAAAGAAAACTGAAAGACTGACTAATTATGTTGGTTGACCTTCCTGTCAAATATAATTATGGCAACTGTCACAACAGCCAGGAAAATGAAGGGGCGGTAACGAGAACTTTGACAAAGGAAAGTGCCAATAGTGATGCTATTCAAATCACATGTGCTCTAAAAGTTTTGGTCAGTATTTATGGCCCCTTTCTGCGCAGGGGATAGAAACATTTATGGCCTTCATAGTCAAAGCAATTACATTACTGTAATCGCCTACAAGTCCTCAACTATACAAAATTAATGTACAAATCAATATTCTCATCCAGTTTGATTATATATTCTTTGGCTACATTTATCCAGTAAATCATTTCATTCCTTTATCGAGGAATAATAGGTATGAGGCTTGGCCACCTACTGTGGGGGCTAATATGAAGACTTAGCTAGAAGAATGGCTAAGTCACTATCGACTGATATCTGCTAATTTTGATGGTATCTGCAAAAAGTGTTTGTATCGTCCCATCCCCACTCTGGTATTCATTGAAAGGTTTTCCAGCGCAGTTAATCGGGGCAAATTAAATTAACTTCAGAAAACTAGGGAATACTTGCATGCGTAACGTTAGCTTTTAGAGACTATGGTTGGCCATCGAACAATGCTGCATCGTGAAAAATGTCGCAGGCGTCGAGTGAAGCTTACTAAGTGTGCAGTGGGTGAGGTACTAAGGGGCATGAAGGTAAAGCAGTGCAGGGTATGAAGACTAACGTTATAATAATCTATTTCTACAAGTATAAGACAACTATTATAGACCTAGCAGGTATGCTGTCAGTGGCCCTGAAACCCAACAGAAGACCTAGCAGGTATCATTGGCATACTATATAAAGCGTCTGGTTATGGTGGAGCATTTCGGGGATGCCATCCAGAACAGTAACACCCAGGTATCTACTGGCTGCTAGGGGAACTGGGGCAGCAGGTGTAAGGAAACGTGCTGAAAGTTTCATCCGTGCCGGGGATCGATCCCAGACCCTTAATGAGCTGAGGGTCCTATCAACCAAGCCACACCATCCTAGACAAAGCTACCCCGAAATTCTTTCATTAGTGACGCTACCTGAAGTGTTCCACTCGCCTACTGCCCAAACAGTACTTTCTATCCTTTCTAAAACTAAATTTGTTCAACTTTAATCCAGAGTCGAGGCGGTGAGGAACAAGGGAAGCGAGAAAGTGCCGGCTGTGCTGAGGTTACCGCCCTCATCACAATCCACCTACATCAGCACCCTACTCAAAATAACCAAATTTTATTTAAAGGTGCTATATAACCTGGTTAAAACAGTCTTAATTAACCAAGTGGAAGACTCCATACACTAGGAAATATATCGATAACCCTACTTTTCCACTAGGACCAAGTCTTAAAATTTTCCGCCTTTCACAAATGTCCTCAATGGTACACAATTCAGATAAAAAAAAAACACAGTTCAGCATATATACAGCTAAGAGTTAATTGCCAGTGCTATGAAAAGTTGTCAGTAGTGCTGGCAACATAAGCGAAGAACACCCTCCTCGCTGGCCCCGTTAGTACGTCTTACAGTCGCAAACCGTTATCCATATGCTCAACTTTTTTTCAACCGCTTTCACATTTATTTTAACGATTGGAAGCTCTAAACCCGTAGGAGTATTATAGCGCCTGAGGAATGAAATTAATTCAGGTTCGATCCAAGGAAAGGACAAGTCCAGTTCCTTGTATCGCCAGCTCCTTACAAGCACCAACGCATCTTCCATGAGGGGTCAACGGCATGTAGTTATTGCTGTCAACTCCCTGCATGTTAGGGAGTAATTCAAGATAACCTTAAATCTCCAACTACAGAGGAGATACATAGGAGGCTAACTAGTCTGTACTTTTCTTCACTACACTTGGGTGAACATTGGTACACTCGCCCAACCATCTTACCCCAGCCATCTTACCTTTACACTCGCCTGTGAACTTCAGTCATGAATTCAACTCCCTAATCTCATGAATTTGATCACTACTCCGTGTTTGTGTACATAGTTTAACAAATAGTTTTAATATCTAAAATATGGATTAATGTACAAGTAAACCACAACCATATAATGACCCACTTTGTTATGGGCTTTAAACTAAGTTGAACTGGTATGGTAATATGGATATTTATGTACAGTTCAAGACATTCGGGAAACTCCGCTGAGAGGCTTCATTAGTTTTGTGTATATCAAACTAAACTTTCACGGTGCAGTTGCTACCCCAACTGATATGTTGATACACAGAAATGCTTTCGTTTAATGCGTATTCAAACATCAAACGCTCTTTACCATCACAAATGCGTGGGTATCAAAACCTCCAGTTTAACACACCTTACCTACAGAACAGTCATTTTCATGTAAAGTACACAGTAGTATCTCATGATGCATTTACAAGCTATTAGTCTCTCCATGCTTCACCAAAACTATCTTTTATTCTTGATTTTCCATTAGTACACTTTAATCCAAGGATGTGGAGTTGCCCTCTACTTTTTGATCAAATCTTAATACTTTCCAATTTCCCACGGGCTCTAGGACTTTCAGGTTCAGCGCTTTCCATATTACATCAGTTTTAGTAAAAGTAAAGATAATGCAATCAGTATATCCACACTGCCTTACTGTAAGCTCTAATCTTAGATATAATCAGTTTAACACTTCCAGAGTAGTAGCATGACAAAAAAAACTGACATTGTTAGGTTAGGTGAGCAGTTTCTTGTCCTTATCTTTTAAAATGTCAAGTTAGGGGTAACTACACTGGCCTATCCAATTTCATATTCATACAGTTTATTTGGACATGATACATAGTTGTACAAGGAATTATAGTAGTTGGGTGTACATGCCAAAAGCCCCTTGTATGCAAAGCATTATGGGCAGGCATAAATTAACTTAAAATAAACAAACAAGGTTCAGCGGTAGAAATTACAGTAAACAATTTCAACTTAAGCATACTATTTATTTATGATAAATTACGTACCTTCAAATCCTGTTTACGAACATTAGTAAAGTGTCAAATACAAAGCATACAACGAGGTTTGCATTTAAAATAAACAGCTTAAAAATTTAAAGTATGTTAATTGAAATACTTAAGTTGGGAGAGATTGGTTTCGATTTTTAACCTGAAAGGTTAGTCACCCAGGATAACCCAATAAAATCAGTGCATCATCCAGGACTTTTTTCCACTAAGGCCCTTCAAACTTGTCCTTCATGATACCACTCACAATCCTAACACCCATGGATATTATACGAGTGTGCTATCTATCAACCGAGCATGGTTCAGAGATACCCAGTCTTAAAATTACCAGGAAATGAACAGGCTAGGGGATCTAAAGAATAGTTTTCAATAGTACAGTCCATTTAACAATAGAGTAAATTTATATGCTAGTTATATACCATATATTTTGGTTCAATTTAAAATTAACCAAATAATTAAAATGTTGGCCAAACAGTGAATTAACTAGATTTTAATACAAGCGTTAAACCCGTATGGATCGAATCCATGCAACACCATAACTTATTTAATTACGATCATCCATTTGTGAAATTTCCACGTTGTTTTTATCTTAAAGGCTACCATGTACTTTAAGAACGATCTTAAGTATCGGATGCTGGTTGGCATCTAACTCGTCTGCTAATTTGATAACTGTAGCTTATGGAGTGACAACCAACACGTAACCACCACCCGGTATATTATATGGATCATACATCGGGGGAGGGGGGATGAGAGAATCAAGTTTGATTAAGAGGGAAGAGTAGCTCCAATTCCTTGCTTGAAGAGATCCTTACAACATTTAATGTACCCTCCATCCTGGAAGGTCCCACCCACAACAATCCCCCCTTTCCCCGGGGGCAGCCACGTCACCCTTCATACACCCAGACAGTTAAAAGAACCACTGTCCCACTAATAGTTTTCCTAGTCATATGAAACAAAGGTGTACGCTTTAAATGACAACACTTGCCACCCCCGAATACATAAATCCAATCCCTATACTACGGTATCTTTTAACCATATGTCAAGCAAAAGATACTTTGTATGGAATCTTTCAAAGCCAAAACCTTTACTGATATTATTCTTTACCTAGGCCACACCCAAATATCTTCACAAGCTTTAATATAGTTTATAAGCTAAGAAAACTAGAGGGACCGGTTTCACCCACCACTAAGACACCGGGGAACCCATGTTGGCAAAAAAAAAATTACATTACTTACAAAACTCGACGAGGATGAATTCATTTTCTTCCATGGCTTTCTTGAAGTTGCTTTTGGTGAGCACCAAGACACCTTCGTCCTTCGTAATGTCCTCATCGGCCAGGACGGCCATGGCCAGGGTGGCCAACAAGACAGCGAAGGACACTCCCACCCTCATTGTAGAAGTTGGTGTTACAGACTGGACGAGTTGATATTGGAAGCTGTGCAGGGCGCAGACGTGGCCATTCGTGGGCCATCCCCATTGGCCCCTCGTACGATGATACCTACGCTCCTATTTACGCCCATTTACCACCATTCCTAAGCCACATTTCTTTTCGGCAATTAACCAAGTGATAGACAGATGTTCTTCAAGTACCGAGAGTAAGTAATTTTGCCAGATTATACAGTACAGGAGGAGCATTGGTAGTATATAAGAGGTTGGTGCTAGCGGCGTGAGGCAAGTCAGTGCTGACGTCACTGCAATGTGTCAGGGAGGCTGGCAGCACTCTGGGTAATATTTAACACCCGCTGAATTCAAACCTCCAGGAAAAGGGGAAAAACATGTTTTTTCAATCTTCTTTTTCACTTCCCACTCATTCTTACACATGCTATAACAATTGGCTATTACGTGTACTAGTTCTGCATTATACTTTAAGCTACAATTCTAAACGAGAAATTCTATTACAACTAAAATATTTCTTCTATCAGAAGGTATTCCATGGTTGATTGGTAAGAGAATAATAAAACATTAAAATTGAAATAAAAAAATATAGAAATAAAAAAAAGCGTACAAATATAAAATACACAGAATTAAACTAATTACTAAGCACAAGAACTAAATTAAGCAAAGTAAGCTAAAAATGGAAATATAACAGAAAATCAACAAATTACTAAAATTAAATCAATCAAGTGTTATGCAAATTGGTTCCCAAGTGTTCCACACTCAGGTGAGCACATACATGTTCAGTACAATATATGTATATGTACGTATGTATGTATGTATATATATATTATATATATATATATATATATATATATATATATATATATATATATATATATATATATATATATATATATATATATATATATAAAGGGTAGGGGATGTGTAGAGCAAGTGTTAACATTGAAGCATATGAGTGAAAAGTTTTCATATCATTTATAGATTCAGAAAAGGCATATGGTAAGGTGGATAGGGGAGCATTGTGGCAGATATTGCAAGTATATGGAATAAGTAGTAAGTTACTAAATGTTGTAAAGAGTTTTTATGAGGATAGTGAGGCTCAGGTTGGGGTGTGTAGGAGAGAGAGAGACTACTTCCCGGTAAAAGTAAGTCTTAGACAGGGATGTGTAATGTCACCATGGTTGTTTAATATATTTGTAGATGGGGTTGTAAAGGAAGTAAATTCTAGGGTGTTGGGGAGAGGGGTGGGATTAAATTATGGGGAATCAAATACAAAATGGGAGTTGACACAGTTACTTTTGGCTGACGATACTGTGCTTTTGGGAGATTCTAAAGAAAAGTTGCAAACGTTAGTGGACGAGTTTGGGAGGGTGTGTAAAGGAAGAAAGTTGAAAGTGAACATAAATGACGACATCAATCGAGGTAGGTAAAGAAAAATTGGATATCACATTAGAGGGAGTATGGAAGAAGTGATTATGTTCAGATATTTGGGAATAGACTTGTCACCGGTTAATAATAATAATAATAATAATAATAATAATAATAATAATAATAATAATAATAATAATAAATCTTTAATTCTACAAGTACATGTACAAGATATACAGGCCTAGCTGACATCAGTGGCATACTACTACATATATAGCCGCTTGTTATGCAGAGTATTTCGGGCAAATTAGGTCAGTTTTGTCCCAGAATGCGACCCACACCAGTCGACTAACTCCCAGGTACCCATTTTACTGATGGTGAACATAGACAACAGGTGTAGAGAAACACGCCCAGTGTTTCTAACCTTGCCGGGAATCGAACCCGGGCCCTCGCCGTGTGATGCGAGAGCTTTAGCCACCTGATCAGCCGGGCTGTGGCTCGTACGTTGGTTTGCGTGCAGCCAGCAGCAACAGCCTGGTTGATCAGGCGCTGATCCACCAGGAGGCCTGGTCACAGACCGGGCCGCGGGGGCGTTGACCCCCGAAACTCTCTCCAGGTAAACTCCAGGTAAACCAGGCCACAGATTTATGAAGGACGAGGTTAACCATAGAACTGATGAAGGAAATAAGGCGAGTGGTGAATTAAGGTATCTGTGGAGACAAAAGACGTTATCCATAGGGGCAAAGAAGGGAATGTACGAGAGTATAGTGGCACCAACACTCTTATATGGGTATGAAGCATGGGTTGTAAATGCTGCAGCCAGGAGGCGGCTGGAGGCAGTGATGTGTCTTAAGGGCAATGTGTGGTGTAAATATTATACAGAGAATTCATAGTGTGGAATTATTCAGAGGGGTGAAGAGGGGTTAAGGTGATTTGGTCATTTAGAGAGGATGGAGCACAATATGATGACTTGGAGGTTGTATAAATCTGTATTGGAGGGGAGGAGGGATAGGGGTCATCGTAGGAAAGGAGGGAGCGGGGAAGGGGGTAAAAGAGGTTTTCTGTGTAAGGGGCTTGGACATCCAGCAGGCATGTGTGTGAGCATGTTAGATAGGAGTGAATGGAGACGAATGGTTTCTGGGACCTGCCAAGCTGCTGGAGTGTGAACTGGGTAATATTCTGTGAAGGGATTCAGGGAAACCGATTAGCCGGACTTAAGTCCTGGAGATGGGCAGTGCAATGCCTGCAATTTAAAGGAGGGGTTTGGTATATTGGCTGTTTGGAGTGCCATCTAAACTGTCATATCTGAGCGCCTCTGCAAAGACAGTGATTATGTGTGAATGATGGTGAAAGTGTTTCTTTTTTGGGTCACCCTGCCTCGGTGGGAGATGGCCGACGAGTTGAAATAAATAAATAAATAAATTTGTTGCTGTTGTAGGTTCGCCGGTCTTGTCCCGGCCCGGGTCTTTTCCAGCTGGTGACCCGGTAATATATATATGTATATATATATATATATATATATATATATATATATATATATATATATATATATATATATATATCCTACATAGTAGGTTGGTAGACAGCAGCCGCCCAGGGAGGTACTACCGTCCTGCCAATTGAGTGTAAAACGGGAGCCTATAATTATTGTACATTATGGTAGGATTGCTGGTGTCTTTTTTTTGTCTCATAAACATGCAAGATTTCAAGCACGTCTTGCTACTTCTACTTACACTTAGGTCACACTACACATGCATGTATCGTAAGGGTTCTTAAATGGAGATATCGTAGGTTGAAAGTAGACACACTTGTAGGATGGTAAATATATTGTCAGACTGAGATGAGGGATGGAGCCCCAGCTGCCTTGCCTGTCTACGCCTGGATGGTCTGCCGCCGAGTGAGGCCGGGACAGAGGAATGGGCCTCCTCGTGTGCATCCCGTGACGTCACACAAAACCACAGGCCTACGAGGGGTCTCGTGTCTAAAGCACAAGGATGATGCTATTGCTATGCTACATAATACTGGGAATACAGGGATCAGCAACTATGCTGACACATGTACAAGCATATATATACACACACACCCATCTGGGTGTTCTTCTCTTTTCTTACTAGTTCTTGTTCTTTATTTCCTCTTATCTCCATAGGGAAGTGGAACAGAATTCTTCCTCCGTAAGCCATGCGTGTCGTGAGAGGCGACTAAAATGTCGGGAGCAAGGGGCTAGTAACCCTTTCTCCTGTATACATTACTAAATTTATAAAGAGAAACTTTTGTTTTCTTTTTGGGCCACCCTGCCTCGGTGGGATACGGCCGGTGCATTGAAAGAGTATATGTGTGCGTGTGCGTGCGTGCGTGTGTGTGTGTGTTAGTTACCATTTTGTCCTAGGCACATGTCGATTAGACACTAGGCCTGTTTTATGTATGTGTATGTGTATGTGTGTGTGTGCGCAACTCTTGGGTATCTTTATTGAGGAAACGTTTCGCCACACAGTGGCTTCATCAGTCCATACAAAGGAGAATCTTGAAGAACAGGAGTAGAATGAGGTAATCAGTCCCTCAACCTTGAGTCGATGTGGTCAGTCCATCAATCTTGAATAGAATACAGCATATGTGTGGAGAAGGAGCTTATAAACCGTTGGTAGGAGAGGTGCAGCAGTCATAGGCGGTGTCACATTTGTTCAATGTGGAAGTAGGTCGTGCCCAAGAATTAGGCAAGCGAAGAATTCCCAAGTATTAAGATCCCAAGAAGTTGCAGTGTCTGACAAGTTTCTAGATGAATTGTTCAGAGAACCGACATGTTGATAAATTAGACACATGTGCAACTCTTGGGTATCTTTATTGAGGAAACGTTTCACCACACAGTGGCTTCATCAGTCCATACAAAGGAGAATCTTGAAGAACAGGAGTAGAGTGAGGTAATCAGTCCCTCAACCTTGAGTCGATGTGGTCAGTCCATCAATCTTGATGGACTGCGACCAAGGTGTCCCAAATTCCTACTTGTCTATGTAACATTGATAAATAATAATTATCTTTGTTATCATTTACTGTTATGTACATAATTAGTTACATTCAGATAAATGCAATTTTCCACATTTAATTTGTCCGTTGGTCCTTCTTGAACCGGAGGTAATTAGTAAAGCATTAATTAGTTAATTATTTAATAATATGTGAAATGACAGGAGGTGGATGTTAAGTTCACAAATTTACTTAATGTGTAGTGGATTATAATAATTACAATATTAATTTTGATAAGCTAAGCTCAAGTCTGGCTAAGTTTATATTAATTTGTATAATACTAATTTGATAAGACAATTCTGGCCAAGATTTATATCAGTGTATGTGTAATTGATAAGAAAAGTGTGGATAAAGATTATATTGTGTATAATATTAATTTTGCTATGCCAAATTCTGGCAAGGATTTATATTTGTATAATATTAATTTGATAAGCCAATTTTGGCCAAGATTTATATCAGTGTATGTGTAATTGATAAGCCACGTGTAGCTAATTATTAATGTGTATATTAATTTTGCTATGCCAAATTCTGGCAAGGATTTATTAATTTGTATAATATTAATTTTGAGGAGCCAAGTTTGTATTAATGCACACTTAAAATTTATATTATACATGTAATTGCTAAGCTCAAGTAGCTAGTAAGTAAGTAAGTAAGTAAGTAAATTTATTCAGGTATACACAATACAGTTACATAGAATTATCATACATAGCAGCATATGTGTAGAGAACCTAGGATAACCCAAAAAAGTCAGACAGAGTGACTTATTTCCATTGGGGTCCTTGATTTATTTAAAGGTAAGTTGTACTATTTACCTTTATAAAGTGCATAATTTAGTACATAATCAGTGTTATTAAGTTGAATTTAATACATTGCATAAGAGATAAGATAAGATTTCGTTCGGATTTTTAACCCCGGAGGGTTAGCCACCCAGGATAACCCAAGAAAGTCAGTGCGTTATCGAGGACTGTCTAACTTATTTCCATTGGGGTCCTTAATCTTGTCCCCCAGGATGCGACCCACACCAGTCGACTAACACCCAGGTACCTATTTGCTGCTAGGTAAACAGGACAACAGGTGTAAGGAAACGTGTCGAATGTTTCCACCCGCCGGGAATCGAACCCGGGCCCTCCGTGTGTGAAGTGGGAGCTTTAGCCACCAGGCCACCGGGCCCACCGGGCATCATGGCTGAAATTGAGGAAATTAATGTAGAAGACAAACATATGGTTAATGTAGAAGACAAACATATGGTTAATGTAGAAGACAAACATATGGAATATAGAGCAAAAAAAGCTTCACTGCAAGCTAGGAAGGGGCATGTAACAAAAGCATACAATAAATGTTTGGAATTAATGAATCAAGAAACTGTGAATACTGATGATTTAAAATTGTATTTAGATGCTTTAGGTAATAGATATGATTCATACAAATTATATTACAACAAATATGAAGGAGATTTATTAGTAAACTGTGTAGATGAGACTGAAGTAGATCTCATAATTAATCAGTATTATGAATTAGAGGAAAAGATTCTTTCTTGTAAAAGTCAGGCCTTGAATAAATTAAAATGTGTAAACCAGGCAGTTGGTCAGTCTGCTCCAACAAATAATATGTCTTTGCCAAAACTCCCAGAATTGTGTTTGCCTGTGTTTAATCCTGGAGAAAATTGGGAGGAATTTTGTTCAATTTTTAAAGCAGCTGTGCATGACAGGAGTGACCTAGCCTGTGTAACTAAATTATTTTACCTCAAAGGACACGTAAGAGGAGATGCTCACATACTCATACAAGCCTTTCCCAATGTAAATGACTCTTACAAGGAAGCAGTTGACTTGTTGAAAGTCACTTATGGTAATATAGAACAAAGTAGGTTGGATCTAGTGAATATCATTGTTAATTTAAAATCTCCAGATCACACTTACAAAGGTTTACAACAGTTTAGAGTTAAACTGGAGAGCATTCTCAAAACTTTAAGTAATAAATATAATCTGAAGGAATCAGACTGGTTATTGAGTGTCATGGTACAGAATAAAATAAGCTGTAAAACACTTGAATGGCTCTCGAATAAATATCACAAGGGTTATTTTGGTCTGGAGGAAATAAGACTAGGTCTACAAGAATTAATTGTTCAGTTGCAGACCAGCCAACCAACTTATTTTAAAGATGCAACACATAATAACTCTGAGGTATCTGTCAAGTTTCACAAAGGGAAAAATTATCCCAATGTTAATAATCAAAATTCATTTCCTAAAAATAGCTGCATAGGTGCATATCAAGTAGCAAGAATCAGAAATAATGATTCTCAACAAGGTAAGAAGAATAAGTACCCTCCTAAGAGTAGCCCAGTTAATAAGAAACCAGTCAAAGAAAGGAGAGATTGTCTCTTCTGTAAGGGTACTCATTTTTCTAAGAATTGCAATGCATACAATTCATGGAATGATAAAGTTGAAAGATTGGAGGAACTTGACAGATGTATCAGGTGTTTAGGTAATCACAATGTAAAGGATTGTCATGCTAAATTAAACAACTGTTATCAATGTCACAAAGGAAGACACCATATAGTCATGTGTAAGGGTCTATATGACAATGTTGATAATAATGATAATGTTGACAATCCTGACACAACAGTAGCTAATGTAAAAATTGCTGCTAATGTTAATAATGATGGGTTTGCTGAAGTAGCCTTACCTGTGTTACAGGTAAAAATTGATGATAAAAGGCATAAATTAAAAAATGTAACTGCATTATTAGACCAGGGATCCCAGCATACTTTCATAAAACGAAAATGTCTTGATGGTATGAAAGTACAGATGGGAGATCCCACAACTTTAAAATTATGTTTTTTTCTCGGATAAAAGGGCTCAATTATATGACACTGTTTATGTAACTGTCAGGTTGGGCAATGAGAAAAAACGTGTTAATGCAGTAATTGTAGATAGACTTCCAGAGAAAATATCTACAGTAGGGCTTAGTAAAGCTACAGAAAGACTTTCACATAATGTAAATTTAGCACCTTCTGGTGTAAGTGATGATTCTGTAGGCCCAATAAATATTTTGATAGGTAGTGACTATTATGCCTCCTTTGTAAAGGGTATGGTAAAGAAATGTGGTGTCACCCTTTTGAAGACTGCAGGAGGCCATGTAATGTATGGTAGGATTCCTCTTAATAATAATTCATGACTAGAGGAAACTACAAATACCATAACTGCGTGTCTTACTCATGAAGTTGTACCCCAGTATAATTCTTCCATAGAGGATGGTGTTGAGCCAGTGCATAAATTGTGGGAATTAGACAGCATTGGAATAAATGTAAATGAAGAAAGTCCAGACGATTCTTTTACTCAGGAGCAATACCTGAAAGATGTAAAATTTGAATCTGGACAATACTGGGTACGACTTCCGTGGAGACTGAACCATCCAGAATTGCCCACTAATTACAGAATGGCATATGGGCAGTTAAAGGCTCAGCTCTGCGAACTGAGTAAGACACCAGAATTGTTAACTGCCTATAATGATATAATTGCTGAACAATTAATTAATAAATTTATAGAAGAGGTACCTCCTGAGCAAGCCAAAATTTATGGTCACTATTTGCCACATCACGGAGTGAAGAAGGATTCTAAGACCGCTCGTTTGAGGATTGTGTTTAATTGTAGTGCCAGGAGTAACAAAAATGTACCTAGTTTAAATGACTGATGACAGGTCCGTCGTTGACGGAAAAAATAGGAGATATCTTATTAAATTTCAGAGTAAAGAATTATGCCTTTACGGCTGACAAAAGTAAAGCTTTCCTAAGAGTGGGTTTACAAGAGGCTGACCGGGATTGTACCCGCTTCTTATGGCCTGAGAATCCTAGTGACCCACTTAGCCCTCTGAAAACCTTTCGCTTTAGGAGCGTATTATTTGGTGCTACATCTAGTCCATTCCTACTTCAAGCAACGATAGATGCACACCTTAAATGTATGGGAAGTCCATTGAGTAAAGTAATGAGCAAACAATTTTATGTGGACAATTTCCTGGGTGTGACGTCAAATGAAGAGGAACTGTTAATGACTTATGGAGAGGCTAATAAAATAATGCAAAGTGCAAATATGCCTCTGAGAGATTGGAATAGTAATTCATCCAAATTGAAGGACAAAATAAGTAAAGATTACCCTGGAGATGAAGTGCCAAAATGTAGTAATGTATTGGGTTTAAATTGGGATACTGAGAGAGATTTGTTAAAGTTAAAACCTAATAATTACAGTATGTCCAATAAATTAACTAAGAGAGTTTTGCTTTCTGAAGTTTCCAAAATGTTTTGATCAACTAGGTTTAGTGTCACCCCTTACTATAAGAGGGAAATTATTAATTCAGGAAGCATGGAAACTTAAATGTGCTTGGGATGAAATTCTTCCTGAGGAATTCATTAACAGGTGGGATGAATTAATTGGTGATTATGAAAAAATTCCAATGTTGGAGTTCCCATGCCAGGTGGCCAATCCAAATGGGAAAAATGTACTCCACATTTTTTGTGATGCTTCAAAATTGGCATATGGAGCAGTTGCTTATCTTCAATGTAATAGTGTTATTTCTCTTGTTATGTCTAAGGCTAAAGTGTCTTCAATTAAATCATGTACCTTACCTCAGTTGGAATTAACAGCCATTTATGTAGGTGTCAAATTAGCTAATTATATAAGAAATAAGTTGCAGGAGATAAATATTAGCGACACTGTAATTTGGTCTGATAATGAGGTATCCTTACAATGGATTCGTAATGGAAACAGTAAAATTGTGTACGTACAAGAGTCGCTGAAATTAATCAGATGCAAGAGAAGTATAATAGTTTGGGTCAGCATATGTTAACATTTAATCATATACCTGGTGAGGAGAATCCAGCTGATTTCTTGTCTCGAGGTTTACCTTATGCTAAATTTGTAAATGCTATATCATGGTTTAAAGGACCGAGCTGGTTGATAAATAAAGCTAATTGGCCTGTACAAAAGGCGTATATTGCTCCTGTTGAAATTACTGTGACCACCGCTCCAATAGTTTGTCCTTCCTTAGCCATTGATATAAATAGGCATTCTTCTTTACCCAAACTAATCAATGTAACTAAATTGGTGTTTAAATTTCTAAACAAGATGAATATTTCATATAAGTTTTCACATCCTCTTGAATATTGGATAAAGAGGGTACAGGAGGAAATCTATGGAAATGAGATTAAATTGATGATGGCATTCCTCGCCCAGCTGCCGGTGAGGGTGGACGTTTTGCTACTCCTCTCTGACAGGCGCAAGTGCTAGCCAGGCTGTCACAATGGTGGTTGGGGTGCGACGCAGAATTAACACTGTCGGCATAGAATTACTGAGAGGTACAATTAATCAAGATTCGGCGTTGACGTTGTTGCCTCTGATTATTCGAGAGACATATGGGATTGAGGATTGCGACCTTTACGGTGTAGCCTTAAATGGAAACTACCGAATGTTCGTGAAACTGCTGTCATCACACGTGTATGAGGATCTACTTGCTCAATATCAGGATGTTGCTATCGAGGTTAACGAGGGCATCCTGGTAAAGATGGTCGATGTTTCGAGTCAATTTACGTATGTAAAGTTACGTAATGTGCCTTTCGAGGCAAATGAAGCTGACCTACGTAGTGTGTTCGGGAAGTTTGGAACTGTACACGTAGCTCAACAAGGCAAGTGGACGGCAGGGGCTTATGTGGGTTATCCGGAAGGTAGTTTTAACCTAAAGATGACTCTGAGGCAACCTATACCTTCGTATGTGTTCTTAGATGAATTTAGGACACAAATACTCGTAACTTACGCTGGCCAACGTAGAACTTGTAGACTGTGTGATGGTTATGATCACATAGCGGCTGAATGTGTGCGGCGGAGGACTGGCCAGGGAATACCAAGAAGTGACATTACGAGGCGAGGACCTACAGTGACAGATCAGAACCGCCAGGATGGACGTAGGCGTGGTCGGTTGTGGAGTGAGGAAGTGGAGGAAATGCAACGTGAGGTGGAGCATGAGGGTGCAGTGCAGCAATTGAGTGCGTCTGCTGAGGATGTGATCCACGAGGCGGACAAGGACGTACCAAATGACGTAGAAATTGACGTCGTGCTTGAGACAGTTTTGCAGGAGATGTTCCCTAAATCGGAGGAAGCCTTGACAGAGGTAACGACGGGAGACCAGGTACAGGGACAAGGGGAAGCATGCGGGTCTGAAGAAAGGAATGTAATGTCGGCTTGGCCAAGTAGTGAGAAGGGGAATGAGGTGATAGAGGTCGAGGTGCACAACGAGGAAGGTCAGGAGACTAGCATGGCGGAAGAGGAAGTGTCGAGGAAGCGGGCAGCTGTCACGTCTGACTCGGATGACGTCCTCACTCCAGCACAAAGACCAGGGAAAAAGGCGGGGATTGAAGGTGTGTGTAGAGGCACAGAGAAAAAGAAATGCCAGCAAGGGGTTAGGAGTGGAGGGGATGGGGTGAGTGCCAAGGACGGTGTGTATGAGGTTACTGGACAGCGGAAAAATGTGGTGGGGAAAAGTGGGTGGAAAACGTAAGCAGGCCTAAGGTGTATGACAATTAATGTTAATGGTTTATGTAAGAGTGGTAAGTGTGTATGGTTGCGAGGACTGCTGTATCGTTACAAGGTAGATGTTGCCTTTATACAAGAGCATAACTTGAAAATAGGAAAATTGCTGGAGGTGGAAGGATATAGGGCTTTTGTAACTCCAACGACACAGTTTAAAAGGTGGAGTAGGTGTTTTAATTCGTGAGGCAAGCCCGTTTGTTTTGCAAAGGTTTGAGGGGGGGGGTGAGGGAAGAATAATGAGAGTGGACGGGTGGTGGATGCGTGAACGCGTGTCCTTTGTTGGAGTGTATGCTCCGGCGGAGAACGATGCGAGGGTAAAATCGGCATTTGTAAGGGATGATCTGGTGTATTTCTTGAGAGCACTGCCCAGGGTTGCATTGATTGGGGGAGATTGGAATTGTATAATACGGAGATTTGATGTGATGCCAGCGGGGGCGGGATATTTTTCAAACGTGTTGCGAGACCTGTGTAGAGATATTGGGGTACGAGATGCATTTTGGGGTGGAATAGGTGAAGTGCAACATACGTATGTAAGGAGGGAATACGCAGCTAGACTGGATAGGATCTATATAACGCAAGGGGTTTCAGTGGAGTCTTTTAACACTATAGAAGCAATTTATTCAGATCACAGGGCAGTGGTGGTGGGGGTAGCATGGGACTCGTTAGTGAAACGGTTTGAAAGCTACTGGAAATTAAACACGCGACTCCTTGAGGATGAGGAAGTGGAGGAGGGGTTTGCTTCGCTGTGGAGGAAGCTAAGTGAGGAGGCAAAAAGGGTTGATAATGTTGTACGTTGGTGGGACAGTGTGGCCAAGGAGAGGATTCGTAGGTTTTACGTGGGTGAGGGGAAGCGGATAAATCGACTGAAGTATGGATTAACAAATTATTTGGAAAGTAGAATAGGATACTATCATGAACAAGGAGTAGTGGGAGGGGTTTTCCAAACAGAGGCAATAGATGATCTGAAGAGCAGGATAAGAGAAGTGCAGGAGGAGAGATTTCATGTGGTGCGGGTGCAGGCGGGTGTGGAGGAAGTGCTTTGGGGGAACAAGCCATCGGCATGTGTGTTGAGGAGACAACAGCAGAGGAGGACAGCGACCACAATAGCAGATTTGGAAGTGCACACTGAGGTGAAAGGGTTTAGGGAGGGGCAGGTGTTAAAAACAACGGAGGTGATGAGTATGTTCGCGGATGCGTGGTATGGGCATTATTGGAAAAGTAAAGGAGTTAATAGGGAGGATCTTGATGGGGTGTGTGCTGTAGAGCCCGTAGCTCTGGGGAGTAAGGACAGGGAAGCTTTGGGTGGTGAGATTGAAGAGGGGGAGATATGGAGAGCGCTTGTAGACATGTGCAGAGGCAAAGCACCAGGTATTGATGGACTACCAAGTGAATTTTACTTAAAACATTGGGATCTGTTAAGGGGTTTTTTAGTAACGCTGTTCAATAGAATGAAAGATGGGGGAGAATTGGGCGAGAAGCAAAGTACAGGGGTCGTAGTGCTTGTGCCCAAGGGTAAGGGGCAGAGTACACTTAAGGATTACAGGGCAATTACTCTCATGTGTGCGGACTATAAATTGTTCGCGAAGATTTTGGGGAATAGGTTAAAATGTGTAGTGGGACGTGTAGTTTCAAAAGGTCAACTAGGGTTGCCAGGACGGTCGATGGTCATGGGGCACGGAATTCTAAAGGGGTTTGTTGAGAGTTTTGAGGGGACGCAGGAAGGAGGGGGTATGGTGGCGATTGATTGGCAGGGTGCTTATGATCAGGTGGAAAGGGAGGGTTTAAGACAGATCCTTAACAAACAAGGTTTTGGGGATGAGATTGTGGGGTGGGTTGAAACGTTGTATAAAGGGGCAAAAGCGAGAATTCAGATCAATGGACGTGTGGGAGGTGTGGTGAACATGGATAGGGGCTTGAGGCAGGGTTGCCCGCTATCACAGTTATTATTTGCATGTGTGCAAGATCCATTTTATAGGTTGGTTGAGACCAGAGTGTGTGGTGGGGAGGGGTCGAGGGAGGGCTTGATTAGGCATCATGTGGTAGGTTACGTGGATGACACGACACTCCTAGTCCGGAAGGGAACAAGATTGGGAGAGTTGGGAGGGGTGGTTGGCATGTTTGGAGGGGCGACAGGCATGACAGTAAACGTTGAGAAAACAAAGATCATGGGGCTAGGGGAGTGGAGAGACAGAGTTGATTGGGACTGTGATGTGGTGAGAAGGCAGGAAGGGCAGTTATTAATATGTGGCATTTCGTATAGAGCGACCATACGGGAGGCTAGGGAGGCGAATTCGTTGAGAATGGTGGAACGCGTGGAACATAGGTTGGGGATGTTGCGGCCTTATCACTTGACATTGTTGCAACGGGCGATTGTTATTAACGTATTGCTGTACAGTAAGGTATGGTATGTAGCAGCAGTTTTTCCATTGCTGAGGGCTGAGATTACTCGTATCCTTAGAAGTGTTTTTAGGTTCTTATGGGGCTCAGGATGTGAATGGATGAAGAGGGATGTGGTGACTTTGCCGGTGAGGAAGGGAGGTTTAGGTCTGTTGGACCTGGGAAGGAGGGTGAAATGCATTTTTGTCAGGTGGGAGTGGAAAAGATTAGGGGGACAGAGGGGGACATGCATGCAAAGGTTACATGATATTTTGAGGGGAATGTATGTGGGTGGGGAATGGAGGGAGTGTGAGATTTTGTTGAGGGCACTTTTGTGGGCGCGCGAGCCAGACAAATTAAAGGTGAGGGATTTATATCGAATATTGAGGGTAGAGGAGACGGCCCCAGTTGAGGGGCTGTTCCCGATGTATGCATGGGGAGCTATATGGAGTCTGTTCGGTAAACTAAAGTTAGGGCCCAGGGTGCGAGAGATCATGTTCAAATTTTTGCATGGGATTCTGCCTACTGGATCAGTCCTCAGAAACAGACGTGTGGTAGAGGAGGGTTGGTGTGGGTTATGTGGGGAGTTGGAAACAGCCTATCACGTGGTATACTTTTGCGATTATTTGGGGAGTGTGAGGGAATGGCTGGGGAAAGTGGTCAGGAGGATAGGAGGAACTGGGGTGTCAGTGTTGAGAGCGCTGAGTCTTGATATAGGGGGGGTGGGGGAGAATGTGGCACGGGGAGTAGCTTATATCGTGGTGGATTTCGTGTACATATCGTGGGGAATGAGAGGGGTGGATAATGGGGAGACGAGGAAACGAGTTTTAGCGAGGATTTTTTGTAGGACAATGAATAGGAATCGGGGAATTTATGGGAGGAGATGGGAGGGAGCTTTCACTGAGGGTTACAGGTCCATAACTGTTGGGGAGTTGCTAGAGTTGTGAGGGGGGGGAAGTGGGTTTAGATTGTTGTGTAAAGCATTAGATAAAAAACGGGGGGGTACCAAACGGGCTTGCCAAATGAAAGATGTTGGTTTGGTGTGCATGTGCGTGGGTGAGTGACAAGTGCAAGAGAGAACGATTGTGTGTAATTGGGGTGTGCATGGGAGTGCTGAGTTCATGCATTCTTAGTAGTTATTTAATATTGTTAATTAATGCCTTCTGCTGAAGGCTATCGTAGTAGCGTATAAGAGTACAAGTCTGAGAATGCTGCATGGGACAGCAATAAAGTTAGGATTTGACTCCCATTGTAAACTAAGTCAGTTTCTAATGTATATATATATACATATGCATATATAAATAATATTAGGACAGCAGCTGGCGTTTTCACTATTGTAGAGTTGTTATTGTTTCAATTTAATATGTTCTTAAGTTTAATTTAGTATGGTTAGTTTATAAGTTACATAAACAACGGTGAAATGCTGTACATTTTGGTGAGGTGGGGTAAATAGGGGGGGGGGGTTATACTGCTTGCTTTTTTGCGGTATGTAATTATTGTGTGTGGATATTGAAATTAGCAGTCGGGAAGGAGTAAGAGGATTCTTTATTTTGTATTACTTGAATAGTTATATTTTGTAGTAAAGAATTATGTATATGGCAGTATTCACCTATCAGCAGCATGACATATTACTGCATATTGCAGTGTATAGAAATTGATGAATTTATATTGTCTGTCGATGCTCTCATACTGTATGCTTTTGTTAATGTATTGTATGTTATAAATAAAATAAAAAAAAAAAAAAATTGATGATGGAAAGAAAAATTGTGAAAGGTTCTATAATAGAGAGATTGGGGCTGTATTTAGAGAACAGTGTAATTAGGTGCAGAGGTAGGTTACAAAATGCTGAATTGGGTGATTATGTTAAACACCCTATCTTACTGCCCAAAACTCATCATTTAACAAATTTGATTGTTCTAAATGCCCATAAAAATGTAATGCATGGTGGGGTACAAGATACCTTAAATTGTATTAGGGAAACTTTCTGGATTCCACAAGGACGGCAAAGTGTAAAAAGGGTGATTACATCTTGTATAATATGTCGCCGTGTGGATGCCAGATCCTATATGTACCCAGGTCCTCTACCATTGCCAAAGGAGCGTGTACAATTAGTGAAACCATTTGATGTAACAGGTGTAGACTATAGTGGTCCAATAATTTTAACAGGTACGTCAAATGGTATTCCACTGAAAGTGTATGTTTGTTTGTTCACCTGTACTGCTACTAGGGCAGTGGATGCGACAATAGCGTCTGTTTTGCATACCATGTTCTCATCTACGGATGTGGTCTCCCCGGCTGTGACGACGGCCAGTCCGGAGATCGTGTCTGTGGCGGTCGAGCAGCAGCAGAAGGAGGTTGTTGGTGCTGGTGGGGCTGGCGGGGACGTGGTGACCCCTCGTCAGAAGGCAGAGACGAAGGTGGTGGTGGAGGTACATCGTGTGGACGATCCGGTCACAAACATGGAGGAGGATGCTGGGACGAGGAAGAGGGCTGCAGCATTGTCGGACTCTGACGACGTCCTGACGCCGGCTCAACGAACAGGGAAGAAAGCATCGGTAGATGGGGAGGGTCGGTGTGCTAGTGGAGGTGAGCAGCGACAGCTGGTGGTGCCAGGTGGCACGGGTGTCGTGCGTGGAGAGCATGGCAAACGTGGCCCCCAGGGCCCAAGTGGGCATGCAAAAGTACAAGTGGGGCAGCGAGGGAGGAAACCTTAGCCAGGTGTGAGGGGGGGGGCATGTGCCCAGTGTTAGGATGAAAGTGGCTTGATATGTGCTGTTCAGATGTGTCTGCAAATTGTGGAATGTGAGTAGTGTTAGGTTCTGGTTAGAGGTGTTGCTGCCTGCGCCTGTGTGCGCCTAAGGTACGCTGGTGCGGTTGAGGTGGCATGTGCTGCTGCTGTGTGTATGAATCTTGGACTATATGTTGTATGATAGTGGGTGGGGTATGTATGGTGGAGGTTTTAGGAGCATTCTTATGTTCTATGTCAAGTATTAGGTATGTATTTTATACCTATGCATACACAATGTATAAAAACACTGGTAGTGTTACTTGTGCAGGACCTGCTGTTATGAGGCCTCTTGTTTGCACAAGGACAGACCCTTTGTAATTACTTGAGGATATTTGTGAAATGGGTGTATATACATGTACTGTATCAATGTGTTACGATGTTGTATTCCTTTTCTTTACTGTATAATTTGTATGTTTGGTTGTGAATAGGTTTGGGTGGGACATGGCTACTAGGGCAGTTCATTTAGAAGTGGCACAGGACTTGTCTGCAGAACAGTTTATACAGCTGTTTCGAAAATTTGCAGCTAGGAGATCCTGTCCGAGGTTGATGATTTCGGATAATGCCACAAATTTTGTAGCAGGTGCTCAACACTTGATAGAATTAAGTAGTAATGATGTTCAATCTCTGTTAACCCAGCGAGGGTGTACCTGGAAATTTATTACTCCTAGAGCCCCTTGGCAGGGGGGGCTGTACGAAAGACTGATAGGCATAGTGAAGAGGTGTCTCTGCAAAATACTACACGGGAAGAGAATTAATTTGGAAGAATTCCGTGCAGTGTTAGTGGAGGCAGAAAATCGTATAAATAATAGGCCTCTCTCGTACATGAGTGATACACCTGATGCAGATGTATTAACACCTTCTCACCTAATATGTGGAAGGAAATTGGAAGCTGCCCCTGTATATAGAGATAATCCGGAAGAAAGTGATGAAGATTACAATGATGCAGCAGTGTTGTGTAATAAATTTAAAATGTTAAATAAAGTAATTGATCATTGGTCTAATGTGTGGCATAAGGAATATCTTACACTACGTGAACACTTTTATGGTGCGACAGAGGCAGTAAATCGACAGACCATTCAACCAGGTGACATTGTGTTAATTGACACTGAACAACATCGAACATTGTGGCCTCTGGGCAAAGTATTGACATTGTACCCAGATGCACAAGGTGTTGTCAGGAATGCCAAAGTGTTGTGTCGTGGCCAGGAAAGTTTACGCACAATTAATAAATTGATTCCCTTGGAATTAGGTGTTCAATCAAACGTAAATGAAAATCTGAGGGAAAGTGTCACGAGTGATATGGAATATAACGCAGACCAAGTGATCCCAGAAGATGAAATCGTAGTAAGACCTACTAGGAGAACAGCCACTCAAGCCAGAACTGGCTGGAATCGTCTCCTAAAGGAAGGAGTAATTTGAATCGTTTAGCAACGAACTCCGGCCGGCCACAGTGTGGAAAATACTGTATATATTTTCCAGAAATTCAGTATTTATATGTAAATAGATGGCCATACTGTATTTAATAATAATTATGTCATAGAAAACGGAAAGCCTGCGTTTGCCAGACGAGACTCGCCATCTTGGTTTTGAATTGTGTACAACGTTGGTGTGATGGAAAGGAATTTTCGTGCTCTAGAGGTTGAAATTGGGCTGACACCTCTCAAATAGGAGGCGAAATTGTTGGACATGCATTCCTGCATAACTTGAGATATCAGACGACTGGACAAGACAGCTCCAGGAACCTCAGATAAGCTCTCTAGATTTGTGTATAATTCTGGCCAGTGTTTTCATAAATTTAGTTGGTGAGGTTTTTCTGAGTATGATACAACTTAATATCCAGTCAAATTGGTGAGTGATATTAAGATATATTTTCCTTCTGTTATGTAATTGTGTTTATATGTAATAATTTTTTAATATACAGTCCACAAATTTATATATTTACCAGAATTCCTGATGTATAATTCATTTAATTAATAGGTCCAGAGCAACTTGTGGTTATGACAGTGGTAGGTATCGAAGGGGGACATTTTTTGCGACCTAGGTGTCCCAAATTCCTACCTGTCTATGTAACATTGATAAATAATAATTATCTTTGTTATCATTTACTGTTATGTACATAATTAGTTACATTCAGATTAATGCAATTTTCCACACACACACACACACACACACACACAAGTTACAAGTGGAGAAGGTAACAGGAACTGAAGGGGACAGGCCAAACTATAAAAGGGGGGACTACACAGGTATGAGAAACTTCCTGCAGGAGGTTCAGTGGGACAGAGAAATGGTAGGAAAATCAGTAAACGAGATGATGGAATATGTGGCAACAAAGTGCAAGGAGGCAGAGGAAAGTTTTGTTCCCAAGGGAAACAGAAATAATAGGAAGACCAAGACGAGTCCTTGGTTTACCCGAAGGTGTAGGGAGGCAAAAGCTAAGTGCAACAGAGAATGGAAAAGGTACAGGAGGCATAGGACCCAGGAAAACAAGGAGATTAGTAGAAGAGCCAGAAACGAGTATGCGCAGATAAGGAGGGAGGCCCAGAGACAGTATGAAAACGACATAGCATCGAAAGTCAAATCTGACCCGAAACTGCTGTATAGCCACATTAGGAAGAAGACAACAGTCAAGGACCAGGTGATAAGGCTGAGGAAAGAAGGTGGGGAACTCACAAGAAACGATCAAGAGGTATGTGAGGAGCTCAACACGAGATTTAAGGAAGTATTTCCAGTAGAGACAGGAAGGACTCTGGGGGGACAGACCAGATGGGGACACCAACAAGGAATACACCAACAATGGACGACATACATACAGATGAGGAGGAGGTGAAGAAACTGCTAAGGGACATCGATACCTCAAAGGCAATGGGACCGGACAACATCTCTCCATGGGTCCTTAGAGAGGGAGCAGATATGCTGTGCATACCACTTACCACAATCTTCAACACATCCCTGGAAACTGGGCAACTACCTGAGGTATGGAAGACAGCAAATGTAGTTCCCATTTTCAAAAAAGGAGACAGAAAAGAGGCACTAAACTATAGACCTGTGTCATTGACGTGTATAGTATGCAAAATTATGGAGAAGATTATCAGGAGGAGAGTGGTGGAGCACCTGGAACGGAACAGGAGTATAAATGCCAACCAGCACACACACACACACACACACACACACACACAGTTCCTCACAAGAGATTAGTGCAGAAGCTAGAGCATCAGGCGCATATAACAGGAAGGGCACTGCAATGGATCAGAGAATACCTGACAGGGAGGCAACAACGAGTCATGGTACGTAATGATGTATCACAGTGGGCACCTGTGACGAGCGGGGTCCCACAGGGGTCGGTCCTAGGACCAGTGCTATTTTTGGTATATGTGAACGACATGACGGAAGGGTTAGACTCAGAAGTGTCCCTGTTTGCAGATGATGTGAAGTTAATGAGGAGAATTAAATCTGATGAGGACCAGGCAGGACTTCAAAGAGACCTGGACAGACTGGACACCTGGTCCAGCAAATGGCTTCTCGAATTTAATCCTGCCAAATGCAAAGTCATGAAGATAGGGGAAGGGCACAGAAGACCACAGACAGAGTATAGGCTAGGTGGCCAAAGACTGCAAACCTCACTCAAGGAGAAAGATCTTGGGGTGAGTATAACACCGAGCATGTCTCCGGAAGCACACATCAATCAGATAACTGCTGCAGCATATGGGCGCCTGGCAAACCTGAGAACAGCATTCCGACACCTTAGTAAGGAATCATTCAAGACACTGTACACCGTGTATGTCAGGCCCATACTGGAGTATGCAGCACCTGTTTGGAACCCGCACTTGATAAAGCACGTCAAGAAACTAGAGAAAGTACAAAGGTTTGCAACAAGGTTAGTTCCAGAGCTAAGGGGAATGTCCTATGAAGAAAGATTAAGGGAAATATAGGGTCAGGGGAGACATGATGACATATAAAATACTGCGTATATATGTTGCCACAATTGGAAGTTGAAGACACAAATGAGTCAGAGAGATAGTAGGAAGTATTTCTTCAGTCATAGAGTTGTAAGGCAGTGGAATAGCCTAGAAAATGACGTAGTGGAGGCAGGAACCATATATATAGCTCATGGAGCGGGGAGAGAGAGGGTCTAGTAGCAATGAAGAGGCGGGGCCAGGAGCTAGGACTCGACCCCTGCAACCACAAATAGGTGATACAAATAGGTGAGTACACACACACACACACACACACACACACACACACACACACACACACACACACACACACACACACACACACACACACACACATATATATATATATATATATATATATATATATATATATATATATATATATATATATATATATATATATATATATGTATATATGCATATACAACACTGTATTATATATATATATATATATATATATATATATATATATATATATATATATATATATATATATATATATATATATTCCAGAGATTTGCTAGAGTATATATCATGGATTCAAAACAACATCCACACACTGTATCACTCTAAAAGCAACTTTGATATCTCTGTGAGGCTTTTGATCCAAGGAATTGAGTTTTTTCTCCCTTTTCTTGGCTCCAACGTGCCCACTCCAGGCGCTGTGCAACTTCTACGGGTTTAGCACTTCCTCTCGAATATATAATTTTAATTAATGCTTTATATATATTTTTCAATCTTAACAATGAAGTTAATTTATCCAGACAGTGAGTAAAGTTTCAAGGCAAGAGGATGAGAGGTGCGGGCTAGTATCTGTGACAGCTGGAGGTGGGCAACCGAGGCACTCGCTCCCGTCACCTCCAGAACACCTGTCGCCTTCCCACCACTGCTATACCACAAATTATCCTCTCTGTTGCGCTGTTACACGTGGCACCACGTGTTCCACCACACAATGCAACGGTGGCTGTTCACAGTACCACTAGCCGTTCAAAATATCACTGTGGCCGTACACAGTGCCACTGTGGTTCGTCACAGTGCCATGGTGGCCGCCCAGTAGTCTAAACATTGTAAAGGTACACAGTCTCCAGGAGAAGGGTCCTAACATGCTATTAAGTGACTTAGTTACAGTATTTATGAGCTACTTACCAGAACAATGGATTCAATCATATTGGTAAATGGAAACTGTCATTACAGTAATGACGGTAATATTGTTAAACTTGAACATATACAATATAACGCAGAAATTCTACTGTTAACAGGGTTCTGGATACCTTTTTTTCATAATTCGAAATGTAGATGAAGTATTCAGTTTCCGATCTTCTTTTCAAAAACTTGTGCTGTTTGGGAATTTAATCCCAATATACGGTAATAAGCTAAGTATTGCTATTTTAAAATATATCTTGTTATCGGACACACCATTAATGCTTGCTAGTCTTGTTGGATAGTCTTTGAACTAGTTGTTACTGATGATGTGCGTGTGATCATACAGTTACGTCAAGCATCTTTGCGTCTGGCCAGTAACTGGATGGATGGCCACAAGGCAATAACCTCGGGAAGTGAAGTGGCTCCGGTACGTACTTCTATCAGTCTGAAGAATTTAGACACTTATGCAACACATGGGAATCTTTATTGAAGAAACGTTTCGCCACACAGTGGCTTCATCAGTCCAATACAAAGTAGAAATGAGTAAGGAGATGAGAAGTTCGAGGTAATCAGTCCCTCAACCTGGAAACGATGTGTTCAGTCCATCACTCTTGTAGGAAGTGCAGCATAGGGCCAGAGAGGTGGCTTATATACTGCGGTGAGATGAGTTGAAGCAGGAGGAGGCGGGATCACAGTGGGACCTGCCACTAGTGTAAGTAGGTCGTCGTCCAAAGGTTGGGCAAGCGTTGAAGTCTTTGTACCAAGATCCCATGATGTTGCAGTGTCTGACAGATGTGATGAATGGCTTAGAAAACCGACAAGTTGAAGAATTTAGACACTTATGCAACACATGGGAATCTTTATTGAAGAAACGTTTCGCCACACAGTGGCTTCATCAGTCCAATACAAAGTACAAAGACTTCAACGCTTGCCCAACCTTTGGACGACGACCTACTTACACTAGTGGCAGGTCCCACTGTGATCCCGCCTCCTCCTGCTTCAACTCATCTCACCGCAGTATATAAGCCACCTCTCTGGCCCTATGCTGCACTTCCTACAAGAGTGATGGACTGAACACATCGTTTCCAGGTTGAGGGACTAATTACCTCGAATTTCTCCTCTCCTTACCCATTTCTACTTCGTATTGGACTGATGAAGCCACTGTGTGGCGAAACGTTTCTTCAATAAAGATTCCCATGTGTTGCATAAGTGTCTAAATTCTTCAACTTGTCGGTTTTCAAAACCATTCATCACTTCTATCAGTCTACATATTAGAACTAACCTTGTAACATCTGTAAACATCCTACGGCAGGACACTCTCCTCAGAAACTGCTTAGCCAACCAACTCCGGGCTAGCAACTAGTCTCCATCGAACGCCCTGCAACTACCACAAGCAGCAGCAGCCTTACGTTCAACTTCTTGCGCAAAAAAGGCAATTGCAAAAAGTATGCATCCTTCCAACTCAGTGGTATGCTGGTATACAGCTGGTATAACTGCGTGCAACTGAGGGGCAGGAAGTATACCTATCTTTCGAATCTAACGTATTCAGGCCCCTCACGGGAGGCTCCTTGATGCTGGTGAGGGGTTCTTGATCTAGGGAATTGGATCTGTTCTCCAGTTCCCTGAATTAAACCTGAATGCCTTCCACACCCCCCCAGGCGCTGTATAATCCTATGGGTTTAGCGCTTCCGCCTTGATTATAATAATAATAATAACGTATTCAGGATTAACACAACATACACACACACTTATTTAAATTGTGCCAAAGTGGTTAGGCCACTTACCTTTAATACCCCACCTCCCCCTCCATCCTCCCAACCCTTTCCTATATTTCCATCCTTACCCATCCTTCTTTCTTCCCCATCTTACCAAAGCTCTGGTCAGAACCTAGTACCTCAGTAAGTTAGAAATTAAGGTATTAGGGAAGGGTTTGTCTTTTGTTCCAGGTCCACCGAGCACGAGAGTCTCCCTGTCCAACGTAGAAGAAACATGGGATAGAATCGAAACAGCAGTGATGAGGAAGATGGACGAAGCACAAGACAAGTGGATGGGGAACCAGCAGCCGAGGCCATGCAGACCCCCACCATCTACCCTAGAGTCCTACCTACTACCAGAGTTTCGACAACCCCAGCCAACGAGGAAGAGACCAGCCCTAAGAAGCAAGGTGCAAGCCCTAAAGAAGGAGGCAAAAATCACACCCTTCTTCCTAAGACAGAACCTGAAGAAGGGAGAGCGAACAGCACTAAAAGGTTTGTCCCACAACCCTAATATTGTAGCTAATAAGGCAGACAAAAGCCCATCTTTGGTGATTATGTCCACAGAAAACTACAGAGCAGCAGGCCTGAAGCACTTGAAGGACGAGAGGACCTACGAGCCCCTAACAGATGGCGAGACTGCCCTAGAACAAGCTCAAGACAGAGGTAAGAAACTAATCCTGGACCTGTACAGAAATGAGGGCAGAGCAGGGACAATGACAGTAGCCCTGAGAGACTCCTTTCTGAAACACAAAAGTAGAGTGCCCAGTATCTACTTTCTGGCCAAGACACACAAGGACTTGGATCCGACTACGGGCACATGGAAAACAAGACCAGTGGTGTCAGGTTGTGCAGCACCTACCAGGCCAGTAGACAAATTCCTGACAGCCCTGTTGATGCCTTTGGTAGAGTTACTCCCGAACAGGATCAAGGACACCACCCACTTCCTACAGAAAATGGAAGCCCTGAAGGATGAACTGCAAGAAATCCCAGAAGACTACAGGTTGGTATCCTTTGATATTGAGTCTTTGTACCCTTCTATCCCACAGAAAGAAGCAGCAGCCAGAGTGAGCTCATTCTATGGAGACAAGCTACAGGACATCAAGGACGTGCTGAGAACCAGAGGGATAAGGACACCACCATCCCAAGCCCTCGTCAGACGAGCAATCCTGCATGTGATGCAGGACACCCTCCTGGAGTTTGACGGCATAACCTACAGACAGAAGACGGGAACGGCAATAGGAGCGTCAGTCAGCGTAGCAATTGCAGAACTGTTCGTCTACCTGACGGTAGAAGTGAGATTGCAAAGGGCAAACCTAAACCTCCTTGTTTTTTGCAGATATATTGATGACATCTTCTGCATCATCCCAGGAGGAGAATCTGAAGTACAGCGAACGTTGACATGGCTGAATGGTGTCAACAGAGCCTTGAGATTCACTTATGAAATGGATAAACAGGAGCTCCCCTTCTTGGACACAAAAGTCTACTTGGACACGAGGCGGGGCCTCCAGACAAAGACTTACTACAAACCGTCCAACACCCACCAGTTCCTCCTATGGACTTCAGCACACCCAACCTCCCTCAGGAGGTCCCTGCCGTACTCCATGGCATTGCGGATCAAGAGAATTTGCAGCGAGGCAACAGAGTGTGAGTATGCAACAGTAGAAATGTTGGATTTTTTCAGGTCCAGAGGATATCCAGAGAAGGTCCTGCAGGAGGCGAAGCAGAAGGTGGACACCCTGGAGAGACCGAGACTCCTAGTAGTGAAGAGAAAGGTGCCCCTAGGAAGGATGATCCTACCAATGAAGTTCGAGCCTAGGATGGCCAGGACCATCAAGATACACCTGAAGGACCTGTGGATGTGGATAGAACAAACGTATGGGGAAGCCCCATGGTTCAAGCACTTCCCCCAGCAACAACCACTAGTAGCATGGATGAAGTTCGACTCGATCAAGGACCTACTAGTGAGGGCAAGATTCCCGAAGAAGCAGTGACCTAGTGGAGTGGAGTCCCTCGCGAGTTTTGCCTCCTCCTGAAGGAGAGGCCCTGTAGGGCAAGGGTAGGACACTAGCCCTCCCTTGAGACCCCGGACTGAGCCAGGGTGGGGCGCTCAGTGTTGGTATTGCAGCCGCACAACGAAAACCCCTCGATAAGTGAACTAATTCCCACTCCTTGGTAAGTGAACTAATTCCCACTCCTCGGTAAGTGAACTAATTCCCACTCCTTGGTAAGTGAACTAATTCATACTCCTCGGTAAGTGAACTAATTCCCACTCGATAAGTGAACTAATTCCCACTCCTCGGTAAGTGAACTAATTCCCACTCCTCGGTAAGTGAACTAATTCCCACTCCTCGGTAAGTGAACTAATTCCCACTCCTCGGTAAGTGAACTAATTCATACTCCTTGGTAAGTGAACTAATTCCCACTCCTCGATAAGTGAACTAATTCCCACTCCTCGGTAAGTGAACTAATTCCCACTCCTCGGTAAGTGAACTAATTCCCACTCCTCGGTAAGTGAACTAATTCCCACTCCTTGGTAAGTGAACTAATTCATACTCCTCGGTAAGTGAACTAATTCCCACTCGATAAGTGAATTAATTCATACTCCTCGGTAAGTGAACTAATTCCCACTCCTCGATAAGTAAACTAATTCCCACTCCTCGGTAAGTGAACTAATTCCCACTCCTTGGTAAGTGAACTAATTCATACTCCTCGGTAAGTGAACTAATTCCCACTCGATAAGTGAATTAATTCATACTCCTCGGTAAGTGAACTAATTCATACTCCTTGGTAAGTGAACTAATTCCCACTCCTCGATAAGTGAACTAATTCCCACTCCTCGGTAAGTGAACTAATTCCCACTCCTCGGTAAGTGAACTAATTCCCACTCCTTGGTAAGTGAACTAATTCATACTCCTCGGTAAGTGAACTAATTCCCACTCCTCGATAAGTGAACTAATTCCCACTCCTCGGTAAGTGAACTAATTCCCACTCCTTGGTAAGTGAAGTAATTCATACTCCTCGGTAAGTGAACTAATTCCCACTCGATAAGTGAATTAATTCATACTCCTCGGTAAGTGAACTAATTCCCACTCCTCGGTAAGTGAACTAATTCCCACTCCTCGGTAAGTGAACTAATTCCCACTCCTTGGTAAGTGAACTAATTCTCACTCCTCGATAAGTGAACTAATTCCCACTCCTCGGTAAGTGAACTAATTCCCACTCCTTGGTAAGTGAACTAATTCATACTCCTCGGTAAGTGAACTAATTCCCACTCGATAAGTGAATTAATTCATACTCCTCGGTAAGTGAACTAATTCCCACTCCTCGGTAAGTGAACTATTTCCCACTCCTCGATAAGTAAACTAATTCCTACTCCTCGCGATGTAGATTGAGTTTAAAAATTTATATTATCTATTTGCACTTTTTCTAGATAAAACTTAGGATGTGCACCTCTTCAAGGGGGGCTCCTTGGCGTGGTGAAGAGGCTCTTGGTCTGAGGAATTAGACCTGTCGGTCTTCTTCCTCAGACTGAACCTAATTATCCCCCATTCTCCCCTCCCCTATCCCATCCTCCCCATCCTCCCCTTTTTCCATTCCTCCTCCTCCTCCCCACCCCTCCCTTTTGCCCTTCCTCTTTTTGGCCTTTGGGATTTCTCCCACAGGCGTGCTAGTTCCTAGGTAGGGGAAAGGACACCGGAGTCCATCCCATTCCATTGAGGTTCTTGGCGGTGGAGTAGTTTGCCGTGGAATCTGGATCGCCTGGGGATGTCTCGATCCCTCTCCGGCATCCCGGAGTAGCTTTGGGTGTCTTTCGGGCGACGGGTGTATCTCTGGAAGCCACCTTTCGGATTCCGGGGGTGGTGGCTGAAGGAGGTATGCTTTGTGGCGGATATCCAGCCGCCCTCTCTTTTGTCCACCGAGGCAGCTCGGCAGATGTGAGGTTGCTATCCCGGATTGCTGGTTTACTGGCATGAAGGGTAGGGTATGGCACGGGTTCCATGCTGCATCTGCGCTACTATTCCTCCCTGCTCCCCCCTTTTTTTTATTCTTTTCTTATTTTTATTTTCTTTTCTTCTTTCTTTTGTTTTTCTTAAAAACAAAAAGCAAAGGAGTAACCTAACCATGGAGAACCCAATCCATGAACCCACTACCCCCGGGCCCCTTCTTGATACCGCACCCCATTCTGACCCTGCCTTGTGTTTAGACCACTCTTCGGACACTCCTGATGCCCCTGTACCTCTTGCTGGTGCTGTTTCCTCACCCGCTTCAGGTACCGGGGCTTCGACTGACTCCTTCGATTTGTCTGAACTCTGCTCTCCTTTGACTATGCTTCCGGCTTCTCCCTCTACGGTACGGCAATTTTCGAATCGCCCGCCCATTTCACGCCGGACCAACTCCGGTCCTACTCCTAAACGCCAACGTCAATCTCCTGATGATGCTCCTTCGTTACCTCCCATTCTACTCGGAAAAGACCGACACATCAAGCACTCCCTCTCCACGCTCAGTTTTGGACCACACAATGGACTAAATTCTTTACTTTAAGACTGAATTCTTCTTCTGCCTACCTTTTTGAACCATAGTATTGGCAAAGCGCTCCTGCGTCATGTTGGTAGAGATATTTCATTTCATGCTCTCAAGAGCGGTACGCGCATCGTCACTGTCCAGAATGCTACCCAAGCTCATGATCTTTCTCTCCTTTCGAATATCGATACTACTCCTATCACTATTGAAAAACATCTTTCTCTCAATTCTTGTAGTGGTACTGTCATTCTGCCCTATACCATAGTCCAACAGAATTTCCAGTCATGTGGCAATGACATTCTTGAACAGCTGGAACTCCAGGATCTCCCAATCCTCAAAGTAGACACTTATGTCCTTACTGCCCGGGGGCGGAGACGTTACCCTTGCAATGTGGCTCGTTTAACTTTTGACAGCTGAGAACTCCCATCCTCTGTATATGTCGCGGGACATCGGTTACAAGTTCGAAAGGTGATACCTACACTGCAACAATGTAGAAATTGCTGGCGTTTTGGTCACCCAGCCAAATATTGCAGATCTATGGCCGAATGCCCAGTCTGTGGTGCAGATGACCATTCTAATACATCTTGCAGTCAACCTCCATCTTGCCTTAATTGTAATGAAGCTCACCCTTCGTACTCCCACCGTTGCCAGGTCTACTTAAATGAACGTGAAATCCATTGCCTCAAAGAGGCAGAAGGTCTCCCTTATGCTATGGCAGTTACTCATCTCCGCCTCCAAGGGAGACTACCCTGTGTTTCTTATTCTCGTGTTTCCAAACATCCCCCCCACTTCTGGGGTCCCATCTTCTGCAGCCTCCTCTGTTGTTACCCCTCCCATAGCCATTCCGGCATCTAATCCTTTTGTTGTCCTTGGCTCTGATGTCCCGACTACAACTCAGTCTGTTCTCACATCTTCGCGTCCTTCCTCACAAGCCCCAGTATCGACAAGACCTCGTACGACACCTAATACCAATCGCCCCTCTACTTCTCAGAAGTCCAAAAAATCCACATTGCTCAAATCTTCTTTGCCCCTTCCTTCCCTTCTTCGACCTCCACACTTTACCTTTCCAGTCTCTGTACCTAGTTCTTCCCCTCTCTCTGGCTCTATTACAAGTGTGGAGATTCACCCTCCTCCTCGTACTATGCCTTCCACCCCCGTCCCCTCCCAAGTTTCTCCCTCTTCTGCCACCTCCCAGGTTTCTGCCTCTTCTGTCCCCCCCACACTTCATCTCCAGTCCCTTACACTCTTCCCTCCCCCTCTACTTTGGTACAGTCCATTACTGTCCCAATCTTTACTCACCCTCCTCCTTCTATCTCCAATATGGTCTCCCATACATCTTTGAATTCAGAAACACTTGAAGCCATTTCAGAATATATTGCAGAGACTAAACCTTCAATGGACACTGATTCACTTCCTGTTCCTTCTCTTCCCTCTGCTCCATCTTCACAACCCCATTCTTCGCAACGCTCCGTTCCTTCGCTGCTTGAACATCTTCCAATGCCACCACACGTTGACTTTTCTAACCCCTCTAGTCCGTAGGTGCCTTTACCTACAGATTCCTGGTATTTTCTTCATCGCCAATCATAGCCTATTTACAGTGGAATATCCACGGCCTCAGGGGTAATCGGGGTGAGCTTCAGTTGTTGCTTTCCAGGTTTTCCCCTGTTGGTGCTTGCTTACAAGAACCAAAATTACACTCGGCTGTTTTCCAACCTATTTCAGGCTATAATTTATTGTATTCTTCGGATCCTTTCTCAGATGGGACCTTTAATGAAAGTGACCTTGTTCTATGCAATGATATTCTGTACTGTCAACTATTTGTCCATACCTCGCTACATTACACTGCAGCCCGTATCCACTTGAATAAGTGGTTTACAATATGTTCTTTATATCTCCTTCTCGAGCATTTTCTATCCCAGACTTTGCCTTTCTTGTTTCATCCTTACCACCACCACTTCTGTTACTTGGTGATTTTAATGCCCACCATTTCCTCTGGGGGGGGGTCTCATTGTGACTCACGTGGCATCCAGTTGGAGGCTTTTCTCGCCTCTCACCCCCTCCATGTTTTAAATACGGGTACTCCCACCCATTTTGATCCTCGTACTCATACTCTTTCTTGCATCAATCTATCAGTCTGCTCTTCCTCCACTGCACTAGACTTCACCTGGTCTGTTCTACCGGACTTACATGACAGCGATCATTTTCCAATCATTCTTACTTCTCCTTCCTATTCACCACCTTTCCGTAGCCCTCGCTGGCAATTTGATCGGGCAAATTGGGGTCTTTACTCACACCTCACTGCTTTTAGTGAGGTTCCTTCTTCATCCTCCATTGATGAGCTCCTACACATCTTCTCGACGTCAGTTTATACTGCAGCTTCTCATTCTATACCCCAAACCTCAGGCAGGCATTCTCAGAAGTGCGTGCCTTGGTGGTCTCCTGCTTGTGCTCGTGCAGTACGTTTGAAACGCGCTGCATGGGGCAGGTTCCGGTACAATAGAACCACTGAGAGACTTCTTGATTTTAAGCAGAAGCGTGCGATCGCTCGCCGTGTCATCCGTGAAGCTAAACGCACTTGTTGGTGAGACTATGTTTCCACCATCACCTCTGCTTCTTCTATGAGTGCAGTCTGGAAAAAAGTGAGGAAATTGAGTGGTAAATACTCTCCTGACCCGGCTCCTGTTCTACGGGTCGCTGGTGTTGATGTAGCAAACCCTCTCGACGTTGCCATTGAACTTGGCACACATCTGGTCCGTATTTCCCGAGGGCTCCATCTATGCCCCTCGTTTCTTTCCTCAAAGTCTGCCAGAGAGTACCTTTGGACTTTTCTTCTCTCAGAGAAGAACAGTATAATGTGCCTTTTACACTTCAAGAACTAGAGGCAATGCTCTCAGCTTGCCGATCATCGGCAGCTGGGCCTGACGACATTCATATTCGTATGTTACAACATTTACATCGGTCAGCCCTTGTAGTCCTCTTACACCTCTTCAATCTTATTTGGGCACAAGGAGTTCTTCCCCAGCTGTGGAACTCTGCCATTGTTCTCCCTTTCCGCAAACCAGGTACTACAGGACATGAGGCCTCCCACTATCTTCCCATCGCTCTTACTAGTGCAGTTTGCAAAGTGATGGAACGTCTCGTAAATCGACGTTTAATGTGGTATTTAGAGACACACAACAGTCTCTCCGCTAGTCAATATGGCTTTCGTAAGGGTCGTTCTACCATAGACCCCTTACTACGGTTGGATGCGTGTGTTCGTAATGTCTTTGCGAATAATCACTCAGTTATTGCCATATTTTTTGACCTTGAGAAGGCATATGACACAACTTGGAGGTATAATATTTTGGCCCAGGCCCATTCCTTAGGCCTCCGAGGCAATCTACCATGCTTCCTTAAGAACTTTTCAACTGACAGACATTTCCGTGTTCGAGTCAATAATGTTCTTTCCCCGGACTTCGTCCAAGCTGAAGGTGTCCCTCAGGGATGTGTTCTAAGCACAACACTTTTTCTCCTTGCTATAAATGATTTGGCCTCTGTTCTTCCACCCAATATTTGGTCATCACTCTATGTTGATGACTTTGCTATTGCTTGTGCAGGCACTGACTGTCATCTTATTGCAGTTTCTCTCCAGCATGCGGTCGACCGTGTTTCCACTTGGCCCACCACGCATGGGTTTAAATTTTCAAGTACCAAAACTCACCAAATTACTTTCACTAGACGCTCTGTTATCTCCGATCATCCTTTGTATCTCTATGGCTCCCGTATCCCCGAACATGATACAGTCAGGTTTCTAGGCCTTCTCTTTGACTGTAAGTTATCCTGGAAACCTCACATTACCTCTCTGAAGGCAACTTGTCACAGCCGGCTAAACCTTCTTAAAACCCTTGCTCATCTTTCCTGGGGAGCTGATCGTCGAACTCTGCTTCGCCTACATTCAGCCCTCGTTTTATCGAAACTCGATTATGGTGACCAGATTTATTCTGCAGCCTCTCCTGCTACTGTCTCTAGCCTTAACTCTATCCATCACCAAGGATTACGTTTGTGCCTTGGTGCTTTTCGCTCTTCCCCTGTTGAGAGCCTTTATGCAGAAGCGAATGTTCCATCCTTGTCTGATCGCCGTGATGCCCATTGCCTTCGCTACTATGTACGCTCTCACGATCTACACAATCCTTCCATTTATAGAATGGTCACCGATATTAGTAGACATTCTTTATTCGTTCACCGCCCCTGTTTGCTCCGTCCCTTTTCTCTTCACCTACATTCACTCTTGTCTTCCCTTCAGTTACCACCTTTATATGTTCATGTAGCATCTCACTTTTCCCTACCCCCCTGGGAAGTTCCAGCTGTTCGGGTCTGTTCTTTCTCACTCCCTTGCTCGAAAGCTCAACTGCCTACGGTGGCTTCCCGCTCTCTTTTTCTTGATCACTTCCACTCCCATTCTCATGCCACCGCTGTGTACACAGATGGCTCTAAGTCTTCAGACGGCGTCGGATTCGCAGCAGTGTTTCCGGACAGCGTCGTGTGTGGACATTTACTATCTTCGGCTGGCATTTTTACTGCTGAGTTGTATGCCATTCTTGCAGCACTTATTCGTATCGCATCTATACCTGTGTCATCATTTGTGGTAGTCTCAGACTCCTTTAGTGCTCTACAGGCTATACGAAAATTTGATACATCTCACCTCCTAGTTCTCCGTATCCAACTATGGCTACGCCGTATCTCTACGAAGCATAAAGATATTATTTTTTGTTGGGTCCCTGGTCATGTCGACGTACAGGGCAATGAACAGGCAGACACTGCTGCGCGGTCAGCAGTACATGACCTACCAATTTCCTATAGAGGTGTTCCATTTCTGGACTATTTTGCTATAATAGCTGCCCACCTTCATGCCCATTGGCAGCAACGTTGGTCAACTCTGCTTGGTAACAAACTTCATTCTATTAAACCGAGCATAGGTTACTGGCCATCTTCTTGTCATCAGTGCCATGGTTGGGAGACCACTCTCTCCCGTCTTCGCATTGGCCACACTTGTCTTACTCACGGGTATCTGATGGAGAGGCACCCTGCACCTCTCTGTGAGTAGTGTCAAGTTCCAGTATCGATTAGCCACATTCTGTTAGACTGCCCTCTCTATCAACGAGCACGCAGAATTTACCTCCAACGCCATCATCATTCTACTAATCTCTCTTTACCTTCCCTTCTTGCTGATGGACCCTCCTTTAATCCTGACTCTCTCATTGACTTCTTGACAACGACTGATTTACTCCACAAACTCTGATGATGATACCTTACACACTCCCCTCAGCCCTTTCTAGCTCAATCTCTTGCTGCCCTTTACCCTTTCACCATCCACTGCTCCGCTGTTATCCGTAACCTATTACTCATCCACCTCCCTTTTGCCACCTGATGCCCTTGCTTCCTTCCTGCCCTGCAGCGCTGTATAGCCCTTGTGGCTTAGCGCTTCTTTTTGATTATAATAATAATAATGAGGATATGCAGTGAAGTGAATGTTTAATTTAGTTATTATAGATTCTCTTTAATTTACATAATTGAAGGCATAAATATTTTAAATTTGCATAAATATATTAAATTCATTTACATAAATGTATTCACTTTTTACAATTATATTAAGCAATTGTGTTGTTTCCTGAAACCTACGGGTAAAAAGCTCTGTTCCACAAGGCACAGTACTCGCTCCCATCTTGTTCCTCATCCTCATATCCGACATAGACAAGGATGTCAGCCACAGCACCGTGTCTTCCTTTGCAGATGACACCCGAATCTGCATGACAGTGTCTTCCATTGCAGACACTGCAAAGCTCCAGGCAGACATCAACCAAATCTTTCAGTGGGCTGCAGAAAACAATATGAAGTTCAACGATGAGAAATTTCAATTACTCAGATATGGTAAACATGAGGAAATTAAATCTTCATCAGAGTACAAAACAAATTCTGGCCACAAAATAGAGCGAAACACCAACGTCAAAGACCTGGGAGTGATCATGTCGGAGGATCTCACCTTCAAGG